>NC_059226.1:18806432-18923932 GCF_020615455.1 Coregonus clupeaformis | reverse complement strand
GCGCACAATTGGCCCAGTGTCATCCGGGTTTGGCCGGTGTAGGCCGTCATTGTAAATAAGAATGTGTTCTTAACTGACTTGCCTAGTTAAATAAAGGTTAAATTAAAAATAAATAAAATCCAGGCTGGTGAAGACAAGGACACATGCAGGGGGAGTCTGTGCGTGTGCGTGCATGGGGTCAGGGTGCAATGTTTGATAAACAAACAGAACCCTTGTTCATATCACACTTACTGTATAAGTGCAACCTTGCAGTTTTAAAACATCAGTGTTTTTTCTTCCCAGTTCCCACCTTTCTCAAAGGTACACCAGTGAAGTAAGTCTGTCTCTGGTAACATGTATGTCCCATTTGTGGTACTGCTGTACTGTACAGTGTAGTCCCCTTCTGTTGCACAGGGTCCCACACTTCCTCTGGGAAGCATTCAACCGTATGAAATGATCTCATGTGCTGTTAAAAATATGCAGCGAGGGGAAGAGGGAGAGAGAGAGAGGGTTAGAGAGAGAGAGAGAGTTAGAGAGAGAGAGAGAGAGAGAGAGAGAGAGAGACAGACAGACAGACAGACAGACAGACAGACAGACAGACAGACAGACAGACAGACAGAGCGAGAGAGAGAGAGAGAGAGAGAGAGAGAGAGAGAGAGAGAGAGAGATGAGGGGGACAGAGAGAAGAGTGCGAGAGAAAGCAGAGAGAGTAAATAGTCTGTGTAACATACAGTATTACCACATGTCATGGTCCTCATCAGGTACATTCTCCACCCTCACATTATTCCCCAATCATCCATTGCATCACCAGACCCCTGAGCCTCGGACAACATGGATTGAGTGGATGTGCTCTGTACATGAATAGGATATAGGATAGCAATTGGATATGTTATCCCCATCATGGCCTTTATTCCCATGGTAGGTTTAGTTACGTTAGTGTGGCTGTCTGCTTTGAATTGTAAAACATTGCCATAGTGTTATTGTGCGGTGTACATTATGAAAAATATGTGGACATGCAAACTAAAATACCCATGAATGCATTCTCTCATAAATGCAAATGACGAGATAAGAGAGGCGACGTATCCACTAAGGTAACTGAATGAATGAATGGATACTGAGAGAGAGAATAGCCTTGCAAATGCATTGTTGGCTAATATAGAAGTCGCTCTGGATAAGAGCGTCTGCTAAATGACGTAAATGTAAATGTAAATGTAAAGAAATTGAAAGCGTGGTATGTTAAAGATCAGTATACTGTATGTGTTACACTTTACCTGTGTATGCAGGATGGGTTTGATATGGTACTGGTTTTGTTCAGTGTCCTGGCCACAATGGAGCCTGTCTCTGAGGACCTCTCTCTTCTCATGCCTGTTCAGTCAGTGTAGTGGCAAAGTCAATAGCAGCCTTTTATCCAGTCAATATAGACTGGTGACAGGACAGGGCTGATGCACAAACTGCATGAACTACTCTCTGGGTGAGAACTACTCTCTGGGGGAGTTTTACACAGCCTAATGGTACAATGCAGTCTGGGCAGGGGAGGGGATGAAAGAAGAAGAGGAAGAGTAGAGGGGGAGGAAGAAGAGGAGGAAGAGTAGAGGGGGAGGAAGAAGAGGAGGAAGAGTAGAGGGGGAGGAAGAAGAGGAGGAAGAGTAGAGGGGGAGGAAGAAGAAGAGGAAGAGTACAGGGGGAGGAAGAAGAGGAGGAAGAGTAGAGGGGGAGGAAGAAGAAGAGGAAGAGTAGAGGGGGAGGAAGAAGAGGAGGAAGAGTAGAGGGGGAGGAAAAAGAGGAGGAAGAGTAGAGGGGGAAAGAAGAGGAGGAAGAGTAGAGGGGGGAGGAAGAGTAGAGGGGGAGGAAGAAGAAGAGGAAGAGTAGAGGGGGAGGAAGAAGAGGAGGAAGAGTAGAGGGGGAGGAAGAAGAAGAGGAAGAGTAGAGGGGGAGGAAGAAGAGGAGGAAGAGTAGAGGGGGAGGAAGAAGAGGAGGAAGAGTAGAGGGGGAGGAAGAAGAGGAGGAAGAGTAGAGGGATTTATATTCAGAACAGATATTTCAGGGTGTCATATGATGCTGTCGGTTGAAACATCACCTCCCTGTATTAGCATGGACTGTGTGGACATTGTGGACAGTACAAATTGAAACACCAACACGGTAATGGTGATCTGAGGTGTAATTTAGGAAAGCCTCTCTCCGGGGGAATAACTGCCATGCCTCATTGCCCTTTCAGCTTATCTAGATTATCCCAGGGAGATTGAGGGACTACCGTAATCATTCCAGCATCGTAATAGGAAATGCCCCAGAGAAAATCAGGTCAAGTCCTTTGTTTTGCCTGGGAGGTCATGGAGGTGTCTGATGATCCAAAAGGACCTCCACCACCACGGCTCAGTTGCAACCCCAGCGCCAGCTCTAGCACTACTGCCATACCCAGCCTCAGTCCTAACACCATCCATGATCCCACAGCTTTGCTTCTCTCGTCCCACTTGGCTTTGGCTGGATGTTCGCTCTGCTGTGCTCTGCTCTGCTCTGCTGTGCTCTGCTCTGCTCTGCTCTGCTCTGCTCTCCGGTGAGTTGCTCCTCTGCCACAAGCCTAGCAACAGTGTGACATTTGGAGTCCCTCAGGTCTCAGCTAAAAGGTTTCCCAGTGAAAGGACAATGTGTGTTGCCCATTATGCTATTAGCAGGTCATATGAGGCGGAAAGCCCACAGCCTTCGGGGGAACCCCACTCTAACTCATTCAACTGAAATGCAATCAAAGCACAAAATCAAAGTGGCACCTTTGATTCAGGGATATCTTGTTGAATGAATGTCAGAGCGTCACATGCAGCCGCAGGAGGCACGCCCTTGTAGTATTTGTGGGGCTCTTATGAAAGTGTCACAACCCAGTGAGTCTGCAAGGTCAAAGCAACTGCTTTCGTTCGGAAACGCCATGGCAACAGTGTTTTCTGTTATTTCCGTTATGCTTCAATAGACATAGCTATAGTTGAGTGGTGTTTTTTCTTATTCTTCTGAATTATTTTAGCAGTAGCATAGTCTCCACTTCGAATCAGCTAATGCAAGAAGGACAGCTGGATGCTAGAGAGTCCCAGGCAGCAGTAAGCACCACTTGGCATGATACAGTAGCACACATCAATTCCATTATGACTGCTCCCACTGTGTAATACTGCCGCCTCCTGTTGTTCCATACTGTAGCCAGGTTCTGAGTCATGGTCTCCTCTATCCTGGGTGGCTCAGCTCCCAGGTCCACTCTGCCCCGAGACCAGTCTCAAATCAAATCAAATGTTAACAGGTGTGGACTTTAATCTACTTTAATTCACACCCTTTTCCCTTTGTAGTGCACGACTTTTGACCAGATTACTGCACTAGGGTGCCATTTGGGACCCACACCAGGAAGGAGGGTGTCAGCCACTCTGTTGTTTTTACAGTGCAATAAAACCCCAGCATAGGTTAAGGTTAAGCAGACCACTGGGATTTGAGGGGAGGGGAGGGCGGGGTGAGATGAGGTAGAGGGTGACCTTTACGAAGTGCAATTGAGGGAGAAAGAGAGGGGTGGGGTGCTGGAGGAGTAGTGAGAAGGGGGGGGCATGGCTCTTGTGACCACATTAGACGCCGCGTGTGAGAAACTGCAGCTATCTGAACTCTGTCACATGACAAGTTGGAAAGGTCAAAGGACAAGGCTGCCTGCCTTGGTGTTTACAGGGGTGTTGATGTGGCGCGAGAGAGGGAGGAACGTACTGAGAGAGGGAGGAACGTACTGAGGGGAAAGACATGAGAGAGAGAGGTAGAAGAGCACGTGGAAGGTACAGTACAGGGAATGAGAGATGAGTGTAGATGGATACAGTGACATTAGATGCATGGGAACCGTTTCAGTGAAGGAGGTGGAGAAAGATCAGGACGAGAGTCTTTTGAAGGCCAAGGTCAGTAAGAAGTGGGCTTTTAAATAGAAATCAATGATGAGGAGGACAAACCTGCATTTTTGCCAGCAGAAACTGTATTCTTTATACAGTTCATTTAAAAAAATCTTACAAACCCTTTAGCTGGACAAAAGACTAACCTTGCATAGGAAAAGTACAAAAGAAGAACCATCCATGGGAACAACATTCAGACAGACTGTGTGTCACAATACAACACTTGGTACACTCTTAGAAAAAAAGGTTATATCTAGAACCTTGAAAGGTTCTTCGGCTGTCCCCAGGAGAACCCTTTGAAGAACCCTTTTTGGTTCCAGGAAGAACCCTTTTGGGTTCCATATAGAACACTTTCTACAGAGGGTTCTACATGGAACCCAAAAGGGTTCTACCTGGAACCAAAAAGGGTTATCCTATGGGGACAGCCGAAGAACCCTTTTCGAACCCTTTTTTCTAAGATTGTACAATTAAGCCCATAAGAGCAGTTTACTGTAGGCTACAACCATCCGTTTGGTTATTACTGCACATTACTGCACAGGTTGAGTAAGTTCGAACAATACTTTATCCCTCATTCAACCTTCAAACCCACCTTTACCTCTTGCCTGAGGTGTTTACTCAGGCGTGTGTGTGTGTGTGTGCATGTCTGCGTACAGTGAGGGAAAAAAGTATTTGATCCCCTGCTGATTTTGTACGTTTGCCCACTGACAAAGAAATGATCAGTCTATAATTTTAATGGTAGGTTTATTTGAACAGTGAGAGACAGAATAACAACAACAAAATCCAGAAAAACGCATGTCAAAAATGTTATAAATTGATTTGCATTTTAATGAGGGAAATAAGTATTTGACCCCCTCTCAATCAGAAAGATTTCTGGCTCCCAGGTGTCTTTTATACAGGTAGCGAGCTGAGATTAGGAGCACACTCTTAAAGGAGTGCTCCTAATCTCAGCGTGTTACCTGTATAAAAGACACCTGTCCACAGAAGCAATCAATCAATCAGATTCCAAACTCTCCACCATGGCCAAGACCAAAGAGCTCTCCAAGGATGTCAGGGACAAGATTGTAGACCTACACAAGGCTGGAATGGGCTACAAGACCATCGCCAAGCAGCTTGGTGAGAAGGTGACAACAGTTGGTGCGCAAGGTCCCCCTGCTCAATAAAGCACATATACAGGGCCATCTGAAGTTTGCCAATGAACATCTGAATGATTCAGAGGAGAACTGGGTGAAAGTGTTGTGGTCAGTTGAGACCAAAATCGAGCTCTTTGGCATCAACTCAACTCGCCGTGTTTGGAGGAGGAGGAATGCTGCCTATGACCCCAAGAACACCATCCCCACCGTCAAACATGGAGGTGGAAACATTATGCTTTGGGGGTGTTTTTCTGCTAAGGGGACAGGACAACTTCACCGCATCAAAGGGACGATGGACGGGGCCATGTACCGTCAAATCTTGGGTGAGAACCTCCTTCCCTCAGCCAGGGCATTGAAAATGGGTCGTGGATGGGTATTCCAGCATGACAATGACCCAAAACACATGGCCAAGGCATCAAAGGAGTGGCTCAAGAAGAAGCACATTAAAGTCCTGGAGTGGCCTAGCCAGTCTCCAGACCTTAATCCCATAGAAAATCTGTGGAGGGAGCTGAAGGTTCGAGTTGCCAAACGTCAGCCTCAAAACCTTAATGACTTGGAGAAGATCTGCAAAGAGGAGTGGAACAAAATCCCTCCTGAGATGTGTGCAAACCTGGTGGCCAACTACAAGAAACGTCTGACCTCTGTGATTGCCAACAAGGGTTTTGCCACCAAGTACTAAGTAATGTTTTGCAGAGGGGTCAAATACTTATTTCCCTCATTAAAATGCAAATCAATTTATAACATTTTTGACATGCGTTTTTCTGGATTTTTTTGTAGTTATTCTGTCTCTCACTGTTCAAATAAACCTACCATTAAAATTATAGACTGATCATTTCTTTGTCAGTGGGCAAAGCCCCAAAACATCACTGCTCTAGAGGAGATCTGCATGGAGGAATGGGCCAAAATACCAGCAACAGTGTGTGAAAACCTTGTGAAGACTTACAGAAAACGTTTGACCTATGTCATTGCCAACAAAGGGTATATAACAAAGTATTGAGAAACTTTTGTAATTGACCAAATACTTATTTTCCACAATAATTTGCAAATAAATTCATAAAAAATCTTACAATGTGATTTTCTGGATTATTTTTTCTCATTTTGTCTGTCATAGTTGACATGTACCTATGATGAAAATTACAGGCCTCTCTCATCTTTTTAAGTGGGAGAACTTGCACAATTGGTGGCTGACTAAATACTTTTTTTGTATACAGTGGGGAGAACAAGTATTTGATACACTGCCGATTTTGCAGGTTTTGCTACTTACAAAGCATGTAGAGGTCTGTAATTTTTTATCATAGGTACACTTCAACTGTGAGAGACGGAATCTAAAACAAAAATCCAGAAAATCACATTGTATGATTTTTAAGTAATTAATTTGCATTTTATTGCATGACATAAGTATTTGATACATCAGAAAAGCAGAATTTAATATTTGGTACAGAAACCTTTGTTTGCAATTACAGAGATCATACGTTTCCTGTAGGTCTTGACCAGGTTTGCACACACTGCAGCAGGGATTTTGGCCCACTCCTCCATACAGACCTTCTCCAGATCCTTCAGGTTTCGGGGGCTGTCGCTGGGCAATACGGACTTTCAGCTCCCTCCAAAGATGTTCTATTGGGATCAGGTCTGGAGACTGGCTAGGCCACTCCAGGACCTTGAGATGCTTCTTAAGGAGCCACTCTTTAGTTGCCCTGGCTGTGTGTTTTGGGTCGTTGTCATGCTGGAAGACCCAGCCACGACCCATCTTCAATGCTCTTACTGAGGGAAGGAGGTTGTTGGCCAAGATCTCGCGATACATGGCCCCATCCATCCTCCCCTCAATACGGTGCAGTCGTCCTGTCCCCTTTGCAGAAAAGCATCCCCAAAGAATGATGTTTCCACCTCCATGCTTCACGATTGGGATGGTGTTCTTGGGGTTGTACTCATCCTTCTTCTTCCTCCAAACACGGCGAGTGGAGTTTAGACCAAAAAGCTCTATTTTTGTCTCATCAGACCACATGACCTTCTCCCATTCCTGCTCTGGATCATCCAGATGGTCATTGGCAAACTTCAGACGGGCCTGGACATGCGCTGGCTTGAGCAGGGGGACCTTGCGTGCGCTGCAGGATTTTAATCCATGACGGCGTAGTGTGTTACTAATGGTTTTCTTTGAGACTGTGGTTCCAGCTCTCTTCAGGTCATTGACCAGGTCCTGCCGTGTAGTTCTGGGCTGATCCCTCACCTTCCTCATGATCATTGATGCCCCACGATGTGAGATCTTGCATGGAGCCCCAGACCGAGGGTGATTGACCGTCATCTTGAACTTCTTCCATTTTCTAATAATTGCGCCAACAGTTGTTGCCTTCTCACCAAGCTGCTTGCCTATTGGCCTGTAGCCCATCCCAGCCTTGTGCAGATCTACAATGTTATCCCTGATGTCCTTACACAGCTCTCTGGTCTTGGCCATTGTGGAGAGGTTGGAGTCTGTTTGATTGAGTGTGTGGACAGGTGTCTTTTATACAGGTAACGAGTTCAAACAGGTGCAGTTAATACAGGTAATGAGTGGAGAACAGGAGGGCTTCTTAAAGAAAAACTAACAGGTCTGTGAGAGCCGGAATTCTTACTGGTTGGTAGGTGATCAAATACTTATGTCATGCAATAAAATGCAAATTAATTACTTAAAAATCATACAATGTGATTTTCTGGATTTTTTTTTTAGATTCCATCTCTCACCGTTGAAGTGTACCTATGATAAAAAATTACAGACCTCTACATGCTTTGTAAGTAGGAAAACCTGCAAAATCGGCAGCGTATCAAATACTTGTTCTCCCCACTGTATATATATATATATATATATATATATATATATATATATATATACAGTGATGGAAAAAAGACATGAAGGTCAGTATATATACATATTTGTTTTGTTTTTGTGTTGTAATGTTTGATTCAACAAAATACAATTATAGTATCAGTTATAGTATACAGTTGAAGTCGGAAGTTTACATACACTTAGGTTGGAGTCATTAAAACTTGTTTTTCAACCACTCCACACATTTCTTGTTAATAAACTATAGTTTTGGCAAGTTGGTTAGGACATCTACTTTGTGCATGACACAAGTAATTTTTCCAAAAATTGTTTACAGACAGAATATTTCACTTATAATTCACTGTATCACAATTCCAGTGGGTCAGAAGTTTACATACACTAAGTTGACTGTGCCTTTAAACAGCTTGGAAAATTCCAGAAAATGATGTCATGGCTGTAGAAGCTTCTGATAGGCTAATTGACATCATTTTTGACATGCGTTTGTCTGGATTTTGTTGTTGTTATTCTGTCTCTCACTGTTCAAATAAACCTACAATTAAAATTATAGACTGATCATGTCTTTGTCAGTGGGCAAACGCACAAAATCAGCAGGGGATCAAATACTTTTTTCCCTCACTGTATGTGCGTAGTATGTAGAAGTAAAAGTGAAGGATCTTGCTTAGATGAAACTTTTTATATACATATATATATGATGACAGCTTCGTACACTCTTGGCATTCTCTCAACCAGATTCACCTGGAATGCTTTTCCAATAGTCTTGAAGGAGTTCCCACATATGCTAAGCACTTGTTGGCTGCTTTTTCTTCACCATGTGGTGCGACTCATACCAAACCATCTCAATTGGGTTGAGGTCGGGGGATTGTGGAGGCCAGGTCATCTGATGCAGCACTCCATCACTCTCCTTCTTGGTAAAATAGCCCTTACACAGCCTGGAGGTGTGTTGGGTCATTGTCCTGTTGAAAAACAAATGATAGTCCCACTAAGCCCAAACCAGATGGGATGGCATTTCGCTGCAGAATGCTGTGGTAGCCATGCTGGTTAAGTGTGCCTTGAATTCTAAATAAATCGCAGACAGTGTCACCAGCAAAGCACCCCCACACCATAACACCTCCTCCTCCATGCTTTACAGTGGGAAATACACATGCAGAGATCATCCGTTCACCCACACCGCATCTCACAAAGCCACGGCGGTTGGAACCAAAAATCTCAAATTGTAACGATCCCGGCTGTCTGAGTCGGGGTCTGGTCGTAGTCTCCAGTTTCCCGAGGGTTCGGGAACGCTCCGGGGAGCGCTCTGGTTTCCGCACCTGATTCCTGTTAGCAATCTGCACACCTGGGCCTAATCAGCACCTTTCTTAGGCTCTGGCCCAACATCCAGTTCCTGCCGGATCGTTAGCCATGAACAGTAGGTGTACTGTGTATCAGTTTAAGAGTATCTTGCGTGAGTTTTGTTATTTTGTACTTTGTTGAGTTTTGTGTTCTTACCTCCGTTTTTGTTCCACCTGCAGTCACACGTCCGGAACCTTCACTCCACCTCTGCCTGATGGTCGGCGGCTGCCGAGCCATCACTGGACCCAGACTGCACCCCCAACTACTCAACCACGCCGCCCGCTCTGTCCCTGGATTATACTGCACCTTTTTGTCGTATCCAATAAACCCCTCACCTTCGTTCAACTCTCCTTGTCCTGGTCTGCTTTTGGGTTCTGGCTGAGGGAACTGTGACAGAACGATCCGGCCAATTATGAACCCAGCGGACCTGGACTCTGTTCGCCATGCCATTACCCAGCAGGAGAAGATGTTGGGCCATCATAGCATGGTACTACAGGAGATCGCGTTGTCAGTTCGGAACCTTTCTACCGGCCTGACGGAGGTCCAGAACCAACGCCAGTGTCCGGTGGAGGACTCACTACCGGTTTCACCCATCTCGCCTGCCGCTTCTGAAGTTGTGTCCCTCCGTGAGCCCAAGGTGCCGACACCGGATAAATATGAGGGGGAGCTGGGAAGATGCCGTTCCTTCCTTATGCAGTGTGGATTAGTGTTCGATCTACAGCCCTACTCTTATGCCACTGACAAGGCTAGGATAGCCTTTTTGATTGAGTTGCTGCGTGGTCGGCGCTGGAGTGGGCTTCAGCCGTTTGGGAACGACAGGATCCCTGCATGGCTTCATACCAGGGGTTCACGGCCGAGATGAGGAAGCTCTTCGACCATTCCGTCCGAGGGAGGGACGCAGCTAGGCGTCTGTTTTCTCTTCACCAAGGAACTCGCAGCGTGGCCGACTTCGTGATCGAGTTCAAGACGTTGGCTGTGGAGAGTGGGTGGAACGAGGAGTCTTTGCAAGCGGCCTTTTACCAGGGCCTGTCGGAGCAGCTCAAGGATGAGTTGATCTCCTATCCGGAGCCTAGTGACCTGGACAGCTTGGTAGCCTTGTCTATTCGGGTGGATAATCGAGTCCGAGAGCGAAGGAGGGAGAAGCAATGGGGTCCGTCCAATCGATCAGCTTCTCAGTTCCCAGTCGGATCGGGTGGTGGACCAGAACACGTCGATCATTCTCCACCACTAAGGATTAGTAGAGAGGACCTCTCTCCCGATTCTGAACCCATGCAAGTGGGGCGGCACGGGTTAACCAAGGAGGAGCGTCAACCTAGACGTAAGACCAACTGCTGCCTCTACTGTGGTCGCTCGGGACATTACATCTCCACTTGTTCCCGGCGGTCGTCAAACTGCCCGGCTCGCTAAAGTTGGGAGGACTTTTAGCGAGCCAGTTTCAACCTCTCAGTACCTCTGTCAGACCCCGCTTCCCGGCTACCCTTGTGAACAGGAATCAGAGCTTAGCGCTTAACGCTTTTATCGATTCAGGTGCCGATGGAAGCTTTCTTGATGCCGAGTTGGTGGAACAGCTGGGGCTTTCCAAGGAGCAATTGCCGGAAGCCATTGAAGCGACCACTCTGAACGGCAGTAGTCTGGCACGTATCACGATGAGGACTGAACCGGTTAAGATGCGGTTGTCGGGGAATCATTCGGAGATGATTTCATTTTTCATTCTGCCGTCTTCCCATGTTCCTCTGGTCCTTGGATACCCCTGGCTGAAGGAACACAATCCCACGTTCGATTGGGCGACGGGCAAGGTAACGAGTTGGAGCCTTGATTGTCATGCTAACTGTCTCAAGACTGCCTGCCCCCATTCGGTTCCCAGTCAGGTGATTGAGGCTAAACCCCCCAGATTTGTCCCTGGTTCCCGAGACATATCACGATTTGGGGGAAGTTTTCAGTAAGCAGAAGGCTCTGTCACTTCCTCCCCACCGACCATATGATTGTGCCATCAACCTGGTTCCTGGAGCTGTCTACCCCAAGGGAAGGTTATACAGTATCTCCCGACCTGAACGTGAGGCGTTGGAGACCTACATCAAGGAGTCCCTAGCTGCTGGTCTCGTTCGTCCCTCGTCATCACCCCTGGGGGCAGGATTCTTCTTTGTGGGAAAGAAGGATGGCTCTCTTCGACCGTGTATTGATTATCGGGGGTTGAATGACATCACGGTCAAGAACAAGTATCCCCTGCCCTTGATGAGTTCTGCCTTCGACTCCTTACAGGGTGCTACGGTGTTCACCAAGTTAGACCTACGCAATGCGTATCACCTGGTCCGGATCAGAGAGGGGGACGAGTGGTTGACGGGTTTCAATACACCGATGGGGCACTTCGAGTATCAGGTGATGCCGTTTGGACTGACCAATGCTCCAGCGGTATTCCAGAGTATGGTGAACGACGTCCTGAGAGATATGATCGGTCTCTTCGTGTTTGTTTACCTGGATGACATTCTGATTTTCTCGAAGGAACCTTCCGACCACGTCCAGCATGTCCGGCAGGTTCTGCAGCGATTATTGGAGAATCGCCTGTTCGTGAAGGCCGAGAAGTGCGAGTTTCACGCCCACACGACATCCTTTCTCGGGTACATCATCTCCAGGGGTGAGATTAGGATGGACCAGGAGAAGGTTAGAGCGGTTCTGGAATGGGCCCAGCCCGGTACGAGATTGCAGCTCCAGAGATTTTTGGGGGTTTGCGAATTTCTACCGCAGATTCATCCGGGATTACAGCCGTGTGGCCGCTCCATTAACTGCCTTGACTTCCAGCATCAGGACCTTCAAGTGGAATCCGGAGGCGGATCGAGCGTTTCTGGATTTGAAGAGGCGATTCACCAACGCACCGATTCTCTCTCAACCGGACACGGCCCGTCAGTTCGTCGTTGAAGTGGACGCGTCTGATGTGGGAGTTGGCGCCATCCTGTCGCAGCGATGCTCCACGGACAGTAAACTCCATCCCTGCGCCTACTACTCTCGTCGCCTTTCGCCTGCGGAGAGGAATTACGATGTGGGTAACCGGGAGCTTCCCCGCGGTGAAACTTGCCTTGGAGGAGTGGCGCCACTGGTTGGAGGGGCGGAGCAACCGTTTATTGTCTGGACTGACCACAAGAATCTTGCTTACGTGCAATCGGCTAAACGTCTCAACTCCCGTCCAGGCCAGGTGGGCGTTGTTTTTCGGACGATTCAAGTTTGCCCTGACGTTCCGACCTGGATCTAAGAACGGCAAGGCGGACGCCTTGTCCCGGATGTTCTCCAAGACGGAGGAGAGTGGGTCCAAGACCGAGACTATTCTCCCCCGGCACTGCGTCGTGGGAGCAGTGATGTGGAAGATTGAGGAGGAGGTGCTGGCGGCCCTTCGGACTCAGCCCGGTCCCGGTAACGGTCCACCCGGTCGGTTGTTTGTGCCTGAGTCGGTTCGTCCTGCTGTCCTCAAATGGTCCCACGCCAGCAAGATGGCTTGTCACCCCGGCGTGGCTCGGACGATGGCGTTTCTTCGCAGACGTTTTTGGTGGCCTGCCATGGCCGAGGATACTCGGGGTTTTGTTGCTGCCTGTCCAGTGTGTGCGCAGAATAAGAGTACCAATCGGCCCAGCTCTGGACTACTTCATCCCCTTCCTATTCCCCGGCGTCCATGGTCGCATCTGGCCCTGGACTTCGTCACGGGGTTGCCCGGCTTCTGAGGGGAACACGGTCGTTCTGACTATCGTGGACAGATTCAGCAAGTTCGCCCACTTTGTGCCTATTGCCAAGCTTCCCTCTGCCTCGGAGACGTCCGAGATCCTGGTTAGGGAGGTTTTCAGGGTCCACGGGTTGCCCAGTGATATCGTTTCCGACCGTGGCCCTCAGTTTACCTCTGCTGTCTGGAAGTCCTTCTGTTTGGCCATTGGAGCTACAGTCAGTCTCACATCTGGTTTTCACCCCCAATCCAATGGTCAGGCGGAGAGAGCCAACCAGAAGATGGAATCCACGCTACGCTGTCTGGTCTCTTCCAACCCCACCTCCTGGGCCTCTCAGTTGCCTTGGGTGGAGTATGCCCACAATACTCTCCCTACATCGGCCACTGGGATGTCTCCCTTCCAGTGCCTGTATGGCTACCAACCTCCCCTGTTCCCTTCTCAGGAGAAGGAGCTCTCTGTGCCTTCTGTTCAGGCCCATATTCGGCGTTGCCACCGGACCTGGCATCGGGCCAGAAAGGCACTCCTTAGAGGTTCGGACCGGTATCAGCTCCAGGCGAATCGTCGCCGGATCCCCGCTCCCACCTATACCATCGGAGATAGGGTTTGGTTGGCCACACGGGATCTTCCGTTACGGACTGAGTCTAGGAAGTTGTTACCGAAGTTTATTGGTCCGTTTGTGGTGGAGAAGGTGATCAATCCAGTGGCCGTGCGACTCAAACTACCGAGGACGCTCAGAGTCCATCCCACTTTTCATGTCTCCTGCCTCAAGCCTGTCTTCCTCAGTCCTCTGTTGCCTCCTCCGCCTCCTCCTCCTCCTCCTCGGATGATCGGAGGTGGTCCTGCCTACACGGTGCGTCGCATTATGGATGCCAGACGGCGGGGCCGGGGTTTCCAGTATCTCGTGGACTGGGAGGGGTATGGTCCGGAGGAGAGGAGTTGGATTCCGCGGCGACAGGTCCTAGATGCGGATCTCATCAGGGACTTTTACCGCCTCCATCCTGGCGCTCCGGAGTCCGCCCCGGTGGCGTTCGTCGGAGGGGGGTACTGTAACGATCCCGGCTGTCTGAGTCGGGGTCTGGTCGTAGTCTCCAGTTTCCCGAGGGTTCGGGAACGCTCCGGGGAGCGCTCTGGTTTCCGCACCTGATTCCTGTTAGCAATCTGCACACCTGGGCCTAATCAGCACCTTTCTTAGGCTCTGGCCCAACATCCAGTTCCTGCCGGATCGTTAGCCATGAACAGTAGGTGTACTGTGTATCAGTTTAAGAGTATCTTGCGTGAGTTTTGTTATTTTGTACTTTGTTGAGTTTTGTGTTCTTACCTCCGTTTTTGTTCCACCTGCAGTCACACGTCCGGAACCTTCACTCCACCTCTTGCCTGATGGTCGGCGGCTGCCGAGCCATCACTGGACCCAGACTGCACCCCCAACTACTCAACCACGCCGCCCGCTCTGTCCCTGGATTATACTGCACCTTTTTGTCGTATCCAATAAACCCTCACCTTCGTTCAACTCTCCTTGTCCTGGTCTGCTTTTGGGTTCTGGCTGAGGGAACTGTGACACAAATTTGGACTCCAGACCAAAGGACAAATTTCCACCGGTCTAATGTCCATTGCTTGTGTTTCTTGGCCCAAGCAAGTCTCTTCTTCTTATTGGTGTCCTTTAGTAGTGGTTTCTTTGCAGCAATTCGACCATGAAGGCCTGATTCACACAGTCTCCTCTGAACAGTTGATGTTGAGATGTGTCTGTTACTTGAACTCTGTGAAGCATTTATTTGGGCTGCAATTTCTGAGGCTGGTAACTCTAATGACCTTATCCTCTGCAGCAGAGGTAACTGTGGGTCATCCATTCCTGTGGCGGTCCTCATGAGAGCCAGTTTCATCATAGCGCTTGATGGTTTTAGCCACTGCACTTGAACAAACTTTCAAAGTTCTTGAAATGTTCCATATTGACTGACCTTCATGTCTTAAAGTAATGATGGACTGTTGTTTCTCTTTGCATATTTGAGCTGTTCCTGCCATAATATGGACTTAGTCTTTTACCAAATAGGGCTATCTTCTGTATACCCCACCTACCTTGTCACAACACAACTGATTGGCTCAAACGCACTAAGAAGGAAATAAATTCCCCAAATTAACTTTTAAGAAGGCACACCTGTTAATTGAAATGCATTCCAGGTGACTACCTCATGAAGCTGGTTGAGAGAATGCCAAGAGTGTGCAAAGCTGTCATCAAGGCAAAGGGTGGCTTTTTGAAGAATCTCAAATATAAAATATATTTGGATTTGTTTAAACATTTTTTGTTACTATATGATTCCATATGTGTTACTTCATAGTTTTGATGTCTTCACTATTATTCTACAATGTAGAAAATAGTAAAAAGAAAGAAAAACCCTTGAATGAGTAGGTGTGTCCAAACTTTTGACTGGTAGTATATATGTCACCAACATGTTTTTCATTCACTGTACTATATCTTCAGAAATAGAAAAACAAACACAACCAAAATACATTTAATGTGTGTTCTTTTGGTTTTCTGTTTGTTTTTCTGTTTGCAAGGTCACTCTCCTTTACTCTTCTATTGCCATTACTTCCTGCCCATAGGAGCATATTTTCTTACTTTCCACTTTTGGACTACTGTGTATGTGTGCACAAGTAGCACACTTTTGAGGAGTTATTGCCGATGCCAGTTAAGTGGAATGTAGACGTTATAGTAGCCTCTGCCGAGTCCCCAACAACCAGATGTTCCGGTTTTCAGGGAAAATGGAAAGAAAGCCTGTGACTCGACTTCCCCTTTTGGACGTTAACTCCTCCTCCACATTTACTGGATTGGTTGAACGGTGGAGAAGATAACCTCCCCTGACAGTTTTTCTTCTTCTTGTCAAAACCAACATGTAGGGGATCTAGTTTCAGGCATTTATTTTACACCTGCTACATAAGGTTAATGTTACAGAGAACTTGCACAAAAGCCTGCAGGTCTGATGTGATCTGATTTGCTACACTGGAGCATATCCAGGAAGTGGAGTCACAGGATCAGTAACTAGCCTGACTGGGTGTCATAATATTACTGTAATGGAAAAAGCCTAATAGGGTCAGATTATTTGTTACTTTTATTTCGTATTATTTTATATTGTATTTTTTGTGTGATTTTTTTTGGTATTCTTTCTTAAAACTGCATAGTTGGTTAAGGGCTTGTAAGTAAGTATTTCACTGTAAGGTCTACACCTGTTGTATTCGGCGCATGTGACAAATAACATTTGATTTTTGATTTGAGATGGGTTGGTCCTGAGGGGGGAATTTACTCTCCACTACTAATACACAAATGCGGGACAACGGGATGATTTTGGAATGATTTTGCAGGACAGTGTAGCCTACACATTAATATTAGTTTTTGGCAGCACCCGCCCATTTTCATTGTTTTATTTCACTTAGTCCTGCATGTTGGAGCTCGGAGCCTAAGCTTTTCACTGTACCCTGCAATCACACTTGCAACCCTGTACATAAACAATCTGAATCTCAATGTAAAAAAATTTCAGCCATAGAAAACCATTACTTTTACAGTTTAGCATCTCGTCGTTCTCCTTCAGACCAGACAGTAGGATGGTAGCACCTCTAACATCAGCCAGTAGGATAGTAGCACCTCTAACATCAGACAGTAGGATGGTAGCACCTCTAACATCAGACAGTAGGATAGTAGCACCTAGTAGCACCTTATTCTGCTAATAAATCAACAGGGGTCAACATGCCCTTTCTTCTTCTTCCTAATCAGGTTGACTTCTCACAGACAGAGGAGGCTGAGGTGTAAGTGCATTATTCAATAAACACAGCCTTGATAAAAGGGGCCTGTTAGAGAAGTGAAATGCCACAGTTTGATGAGGTGCAGGCTCAAGCTGCAGGCTTCTTCCCCCTGCTTCATACAAGTCAGTCTGCCACACAGAGACCAGACAGGGTAGTCTTGATAACCCGACGACCCTTTGTAGTGGTTTTAGTGAAGGTAGTTAACGCAAACTAGCCAATTGTGAAATGCACTCATTAAAAATAAGCTCTGTGATCTCCATCTTTATTACCTAGTATTTAGTATTTTATTCAAGCGGATAAGGTAGTGACGTAGGCAGTTACGTACTTGCTCTATATCAAACTGACGTTCAATTACGTACAGACATGTTAAGCCGGAATGTTTGAAAATTGTGGGAGGCAACACGGATGTCTAAAAAGACTATAGACCGGTAGTTAATCATCTCACTGCTGTTAGTGGGTCATTGTGTAGTGAACTGGAAGTGGGTGCTGAAGTGTTGTAGTTCACACCACCTATTGACAAATCCACTAATGGCCTTCGTCAACCTCTCCCAGTCCCAACCACACAGACACTACCAGCAAAGCAGTCATGTCATGGTTTGAGTGCATGGTTTGGCTTGAGTGTGTGCGTGTGTGAGCATTATGACTGCTTTAAGCCTATTAGCTAGCTAGTTTCCCTGCAGGAAATGGTTCGCTCCTATTATCTCTTGACTTTTGCCCTCCATCTTTCTTTTCCCCCCGGCTGGTTCTCAGGGACTTTTCCCTTTCTCTCTACTTTAAATTGGACTGTGATTATTTACATTTACATTTACGTCATTTAGCAGACGCTCTTATCCAGAGCGACTTACAAATAGGTGCATTCACCTTATAGCCAGTGGGATAACCACTTTACAATGATTTTTTTTTTTGGGGGGGGGGGTAGAAGGATTACTTTATCCTATCCCAGGTATTCCTTAAAGAGGTGGGGTTTCAAATGTCTCCGGAAGGTGGTGAGTGACTCTGCTGTCCTGGCGTCATGAGGGAGCTTGTTCCACCATTGGGGTGCCAAAGCAGCGAACAGTTTTGACTGGGCTGAGCGGGAACTATGCTTCCGCAGAGGTAGGGGAGCCAGCAGGCCAGAGGTGGATGAACGCAGTGCCCTCGTTTGGGTGTAGGGACTGATCAGAGCCTGAAGGTATGGAGGTGCCGTTCCCCTCACAGCTCCGTAGGCAAGCACCATGGACTTGTAGCAGATGCGAGCTTCAACTGGAAGCCAGTGGAGTGTGCGGAGGAGCGGGGTGACGTGAGAGAACTTGGGAAGGTTGAACACCAGACGGGCTGCGGCATTCTGGATGAGTTGTAGGGGGTTTAATGGCACAGGCAGGGAGCCCAGCCAACAGCGAGTTGCAGTAATCCAGACGGGAGATGACAAGTGCCTGGATTAGGACCTGTGCCGCTTCCTGTGTAAGGCAGGGTCGTACTCTCCGAATGTTGTAGAGCATGAACCTACAGGATCGGGTCACCGCCTTGATGTTAGCGGAGAACGACAGGGTGTTGTCCAGGGTCACGCCAAGGCTCTTCGCACTCTGGGAGGAGGACACAACGGAGTTGTCAACCGTGATGGCGAGATCATGGAACGGGCAGTCCTTCCCCGGGAGGAAGAGCAGCTCCGTCTTGCCGAGGTTCAGCTTGAGGTGGTGATCCGTCATCCATACTGATATGTCTGCCAGACATGCAGAGATGCGATTCGCCACCTGGTTATCAGAAGGGGGAAAGGAGAAGGGGCCTGTTAGAGAAGTGAAATTCCACAGTTTGATGATTCTGTGTGATGGTCATGATTGTCCAATGTCAGTAGATTGGTAGGCTACTAGGGTGGCAGGTAGCCTAGCGTTTAGAGCGTATACCCGAGCCGACAAGGTGAGAAATGTACCTATGTGCCCTTGAGCAAAGCACTTAACCCTAATTTGCTCCAGGGGCACCATACTACTATGGCTGACTCTGTAAAACACCACATTTCACTACACCTATCCGGTGTATGTGACAATAAAACATAGTTGTATAAATGGCTAGCTGGAGCTCGGCTAGCCGTTTTTACAATCATCATCATCATAGTGTAAATGCTATTGTAATGTCTGAGGGACCTCCCCTAATCTGGCTTGACTCTTGCATTGACTATTAGGACATGTTGCCTCTCTGAAAAGATGAAAAGCAAAGGATCTGATGCAACTACATCTAGTGAGAGCTGGTTTCTTTTTCTTCTATTGAGTGCTGGCCTTTTTTAAACTTCATTTACTATGGGACTCCTAGGACCCTTTTTTGTAGGGTCAACTCTACCTCCACTGATGCCTCGATGGTGGCCACCTTATGTAAGCTGTTTGAATAGACAGATCCTAACCTTGTGGGCATGTCTACTGCAAGTCTCATCCTACAAACCTTGGGAGAGAGAGAGAGTTAATGAGATTTGAGCAGCAGCAATTTCCTCTACTTACCTCCAGTCCTCCTGGGACAGGACTGGTACTGGGGCAGGGCTGGGACTGGGGCTGGTCTGGGGCTAGGTTGGGCGGGGCAGGGCTGGGCTGGGACTGGGGCTGGGATGGTGGCCCCTGAAATTCCTCTCCCAGCAGGGAGGCCTCTCTGAAGCCCCATCAGCAACCTTCCAAGGGATGCGTTAACATGGTCCCCCCTCACGTTTGTCCTCCTAGGCCTTTTGTTGAGGGGCCTCATTACACCATCTCCAGCTGTCAATCTCAGCCTCTTAATCTCCTCTTTCTCTCCCTTCATCCCTCCTCTAAAGCTGCTTTACTGCAGCCAGCCGTCTGAGACAGCAGCACCTCACCACACCGGGTCGCCTGGCCTGTCTAATCCACTCCACCATGACCCTACTGACAGAGACCATGGTTTGTCTGTTCACTTGGCGAAGGCTGTTGTGTCCTAAAAAAATACCTATAATCCTGGAGGTGTCCGGTCTGCGCCGCTAAGCAAGATCTCTTGTGTTTATAAGGCTACGCCACAGGGATAAGGCTGGCTTGGTGTTATGTGAGATTATGACTGACTGGTTAGTGTATCAGAGAGCCTGGCTAGTGGTGGTTCCTCTGGTACAGAGGCAGATACCGAAGTAGCAGAGGCCGACTCAGACTGTCTGTGAGGGGGGAACAGGCCTCTGGTGGACCTTGGCTCCAGGACAGATGGCAGGGATTGGCCCTGGACCAGTCTCACTGAAGGCCAATTCATGGTAACACAGTAGCTATACAGAGCTGGGAGGGAGCCTTGGTTTTCTGTGATTTAATTTTTCACTGATGTGATTAGGACTTTATACACATACTGACCTGGACAATAAAGTAGAGCATTTGGTTGTCTCTCTCTCTGTGTTGTAACTGCTGTCACGTAACAAGCCCTGTTGGACAAGTGGAGAAGCTGCCTTCTTACACTTTCACTTACTGCAGAGAGAGAGCAGAACTGCTGATTGTCAGTGGATTGCTGAAGTCTCTGATGAGGGTGTGGGCAGTGACCAGGCACTAATGTGGTCAGGTCTCCTCCATGGGGCCCCAGGTCTGGGCTCTGCTGCTGGAGGGAAGGGAATTCAATGCGATGGAGGCAGGGGCTCCAGTCCCCAGTAACTGGGGCTGAGGCTGAACAATACATACATTCCATTTGGTCAGCTGTGTTAGTTCTGCACCATGAGCCCAGGCCAAGGCTTTTAGGCCAAATTAGAGCTGGATAATGAGACCCAAATATTATTGGTCTGTATTGGTCTTCTACACTCTCTGTTTGCTTTGTCTGTGTTGTGAACCTTGTCTTTGCAAATACCACAGCAGTAGGGGCTTAATAGCCATGCCTTAGTCATAGGCCCATGTCCTTACAGACAGATTAGTGAAAATAAGTGTTTGTGACAGGCGCCAGTGATGAGTCTTTCAGTGGGTCATTTCATCTGCCCTCTTGTTTTGATCCATATGTAGGTTAAGCTTCTTGGTGATGGGTGATTATTTTAGAAATTGTTTGTCCCCCTCCCTGCCAACAAGCCCAGACCTCATAGCACACATACTGACATCCTACTGTAGGATATTAATTCAGATAGGACAGGACCATGCTTGTTGTTTACAGTCATTCTATGTCAGTGGGACCTGATCTTCTACTGGTGGTTGTGTTGTAAGGGATATCAACGTTATGGTGCTAGGCGTGTTAACATTGGAGGAATGGTGTGGACAGCCTGCCATCAGTTAGTGGAAACAAGGGATTGTTGGTCCTTCTTCCCTCCTGCTTGGCTTATTCTCTCTCCCCACCCACTGTGGATGGAGGAGGCTGCAGGGCACTGGTCCAACCCAACCTGGCTGTGGCCTGGCATCTCTTCTGCCAGCTGGCATTCCTCCTGCTGACCCCAGCCTTATGTCATCCCCCCATGATTATATAATGACTGTCTGACACACACACACACACACACACACCACACAGAGAGACAAACATGCACACACACAAACACAGAGAGAGACAAACATGCACATACACACACACAGACACACAGACACACACACACACACACACACACACACACACACACACACACACACACACACACTAGACCAGTAAACATACAAGCAGACCCACAGCCTTAGCCGGTTGTGGTTTCTGCTGACACAGACAAGCATGACATACAGTAATGACAGCCTTCAAAATAGAATAGGTTCTTCACTTTTCATGTATAGGTCTCAACTTCCTTTTACATTTCCACTATTTATTTGCTATCTTCTCCCTCTCTATTTGAATCTCTCTGTTCCTCTCTTCCTTTCCCCCTGTCTGAACATTAAGGTTTACTTGAGGACATCAGTGGATTAAAAAATGAGGAAGAGGATGAGGTCTGGTACTGTAAAATGTTCCAAACGCAGCTCCTCCCCCTGCCCCGTCTGCTCAGTTTATCAGGATCCACACACAGATACACTCTGTACACACACACACACACACACACACACACACTCCACTCTGTCCAGTTGAGCAGTGCTCAACTCCAGTCCTCGAGGGTCATAGTTCTGCTGGAGTTTTTTTCTTCTTCCTAACAGATAATTGATTCATCACTGTCACTGCTTTCACTCAGTGCTCAAACCTGGTTTTCCAGGTCTGAGTCAGTCACTGATTAAAAGGCAGGAATGAAAACCAGCTGACATTTTGGCCCTCCAGGACTAGAGTTATGCAGCTCTAACTAACCCAAACTCCTCTACAGATCTGGAAGTGCAGATCAAGTTTAACGTATTCTTATTTGATGTAATGTCCAATCAGAATGAACTGTTACATTTGGTATGTGAGAGAGGTGCATTACTGACTGAGTGAAGCCATGCCCCCAGGGCTACGCAGAGCCCAGCTGCTGTAATGACCATCCTGTCATACCTGGTTCTCTACTATAAACAACAAATCAGAAACTCTCGCTCACACACACAACAACCCAAATACTACTGAAGGAATGTATCCTAGTGTCTCCTCTGAGCGCCTCCCTTGGATTGGAACCCGTGTCACCGTTCGGTCCTGGATTTGGGATTAGGTCAACATAACATTAGAACCAGGCTCTTAGTGCCGAACATCCACGGAACGTATCCAAATCATTCCCTAGAAGTGGACACTGTGGACACTCAGCGTGTAGAGCAATGTGTTGCTGATACCCACAGTCAGTCAACAAGTCAACCAGTCAGGCAGTCACTCAGGATATTTCACCTTAAGGCCACTACACACTTTATGCAAACTACGCAAATGCTGCGACGGAGCGTCATTTTCTGCGTAGTTCTACGTACCTTTATGTCACGTTCGTTTAAAGAATGGTCGGACCAAGGCGCAGCGTGATATGCGTACATGTTTATTAACGATAAACACACGACAAAACAACAACGGAAGCGAAACGTGAAGTCCAAAGGTACAACACAACAAACCTTACACGGAACAAGAACCCACAACTAGACAGTGCCAAAAGGCTGCCTAAGTATGATTCCCAATCAGAGACAACGAGCGACAGCTGCCTCTGATTGGGAACCACACCGGCCAACATAGAAATACAAATCTAGAATATTCACGCCCTAGCCTACAGAACTCTAGCTAGTTTGGTCAGGGTGTGAATATTCTAGATTTGTATTTCTATGTTGGCCGGTGTGGTTCCCAATCAGAGGCAGCTGTCGCTCGTTGTCTCTGATTGGGAATCATACTTAGGCAGCCTTTTGGCACTGTCTAGTTGTGGGTTCTTGTTCCGTGTAAGGGTTCTTGTTCCGTGACAGTACCCCCCAAAGGTGCGGACTCCAGCCGCACAAACCTGACTGAATAGGGGAGGGTCCGGGTGGGCTTCCAGCCTCGGTGGCGGCTCCGGCTCCGGAGTGGAGCCGCTGCCCGGAGCTGGCTTGGGCACCGGTGGGGCGGACTACTCTGGCTCCGGAGTGGAGCTGCTGACCGGAGCTGGACTGGGCACCGGTGGAGCAGACCGCTCTGGCTCCGTAGTGGAGCAACCGACCGGATCTGTATCAGGCACCGGTGGAGCGGACTGCTCTGGCTCTAGAGTGGTGCCGGACTGGGAACACGCACCACCGGCTTGGTGCGAGGAGCAGGAACAGGCCGGGCCGGACTGGGAACACGCACCACTGGCTTGGTGCGAGGAGCAGGAACAGGCCGGGCCGGACTGGCGACGCGCACCACAGGATTGGTGCGAGGAGCAGGAACAGGCCGGGCCGGACTGGCGACGCGCACCACAGGATTGGTGCGAGGAGCAGGAACAGGCTGGGCCAGACTGGGAACACGCACCACTGGCTTGGTGCGAGGAGCAGGAACAGGCCGGGCCGGACTGGGAACACGCACCACTGGCTTGGTGCGGGGAGCAGGTACGGGGCGTACCGGACTGGAAACCGGCGCTGGAGGTCTATGACTGTCTCCGTCCTTTACACTCCGCGCCCCGTCCTCCTCCAGTGAGGACTCCTCCTTGAGCCCCCACGAGTGCAGTGGTCGGGGCTCCTCTCAGTCGCTCCCCGACCACCCTTTTAGCCCCCCAAATTTGTTTTATTGGGGCTGTCTCTCCTTCTCCACCCTGATCCCTTTCAGGGCCTCCATCTGCCTTGCCAGATCCTCTCTTATCTCCCGCGAAGTCCATACTCTCTGCTCCTCCACCTGTGTCCAGGGTGTCTGCTGCTCCTGGGCACGCTGCTTGGTACTCGTTTGGTGGGTTCTTCTGTCACGTTCGTTTAAAAAATGGTCGGACCAAGGCGCAGCGTGATATGCGTACATGTTTATTAATGATAAACACACGACAAAACAACAACGGAAGCGAAACGTGAAGTCCAAAGGTACAACACAACAAACCTTACACGGAACAAGAACCCACAACTAGACAGTGCAAAAAGGCTGCCTATGTATGATTCCCAATCAGAGACAACGAGCGACAGCTGCCTCTGATTGGGAACCACACCGGCCAACATAGAAATACAAATCTAGAATATTCACACCCTGACCAAACTAGCTAGAGTTCTGTAGGCCAGGCCGTGACACTTTATGTGGCTCATATTTTGGAACGGACCACATACGATGCTCCGTGGCTCTGTTTGCGTAGGGTGCAGGGCCCTTTAGTTTAGCTGGACTGTAACCTGACCAGATGGTTGGAGAGAATGAGCCAACACAGAGCAGAGAGACATCAGGCTGCAGAGGGCTGTGGGTGGGGAGAGGAGAGAGAGATTTACAGAGCCTAGCAGGCCTAGTGAGCACAATGAGGTCAGAGCAAGGCCCCACACTGTCAAAAAGAGAGAGAGAGAGAGAGAGAGAGAGGGGGCAAGCATAGATCAGAACAGAACGCTGGGCTCAATCAGCACCTGTCTCTCTCCCTCCCTCCTGCTCTCCCTCCCTCTCAACCTCCCTCCCTCTGAAGTAGTGACTGATGGACATGCTTCTGACACGACAGGAAGAACAGTATCTCTGCAATGTACATGTGTTGGTTTGCAGAGAAATCTATGTCTAATATCTTTGGTGCTCCATGTTGTTTAATCTATAGGCTACTGTTGTATCACACATCATTATCTCACTCAACATCCCTTCAATGCACCAACACAAGTCTGCTAGTGGACTTAACTAGCACAATTAACAGATTTTTTTTTACAGTGACTCCTAGCCGGGTGCATGACACAACATATTGTAGCATTGTCTATGTTTTAACATATACTACATGACCAAAAGTATGTGGACACCTCCTCGTCGAACATCTAATTCCAAAATCATACGCATGAATATGGAGTTGGTCCCCCCTTTGCTGCTATAACAGCCTCCACTCTTCTGGGAAGGCTTTCCACTAGATGTTGGAACATTGCTGCAGGGGCTTCCATTTAGCCACGAGAGCATCAATGAGGTCGGGCACTGATGTTGGGCGATTAGGCCTTGCTTGCAGTCGGCGTTCCAATTCATCCCAAAGGTGTTCGATGGGGTTGAGGTCAGGGCTCTGTGCAGGCCAGTCAAGTTCTTCCACACCGATCTCGACAAACCATTTCTGTATGGACCTCGTTTTGTGCACGGGAGCATTTTCATGCTGAAACAGGAAAGGGCCTTCCCCAAACTGTTGCCACAAAGTTGGAAGCACAGAATCGTCTAGAATGTCATTGTATGCTGTAGCGTTAAGATTTTCCCTTCACTGGAACTAAGGGGCCTAGCCCAAACCATGAAAAACAGCCCCAGAGCATTATTCCTCCTCCACCAAACTTTACAGTTGGCACCATGCATTCGGGCAGGTAGCGTTCTCCTGGCATCCGCCAAACCCAGATTCGTCCTTCACACTGCCAGATGGTGAAGCATGATTCATCACTCCAGAGAACTCTTTTCTACTTTACAACACTCCAGCCGACGCTTGGCATTGCGCAAGGTGATCTTAGGCTTGTGTGCGGCTGCTCGGCCATGGAAACCCATTTCAAGCTCCCGACGAACAGTTCTTTGCTGACGTTGCTTCCAGAGGCAGTTTGGAACTCGGTGGTGAGTGTTGCAACTTAAGACAGACGATTATTACGCGTTACGCGCTTCAGCACTCGGCGGTCCTATTCTGGGAGCTTGTGTGGCCTACCACTTCACGGCTGAGCCGTTATTGCTCCCAGACGTTTCCACTTAATAGCACTTACAGTTGACCGGGGCAGCTCTAGCAGGGCAGAAATTTGACAAACTGACTTGTTGGAAAAGTGGCATCCTGTGACGGTGCCACGTTGAAAGTCACTGAGCTCTTCAGTAAGGCCATTCTACTGCCAATGTTTGTCTATGGAGATTGCATGGCGGTGTGCATGATTTTATACACCTGTCAGCAATGGGTGTGGCTGAAATGGTGTCCACATACTTTTTAATATATAGTGTAAATCGAGTTCCAACCAAAACAACTACAAGTGTGCTCTAGTTCCTCAACGGCACATCTAGGAGAGCTCGAAAAAGCACCTTATAGTTGAAGACTCGTCTTTGAGTCATAAAGTGCATTGAAATTACTTAGGAACTGTGCACACTTTTGAGAGTTGTGAGGCCACTTGAAGACACCAGTTAGTCCTCTCACTCAAACCCTTGTTATTTTTATGTCTTATGTTGCACCACATTTTCCAGGAATATTCTTATCATGTTACTAAATGTTACTGAGTATTTTCAGATTTCGTTATCAACAAATGCAGGGCGAAAAGTACAGTAAATGTAAAATGCACATAACATGAACAGTGTAATGTTTGGAATCAGTCTTGACAGGTGAACAGTTGTGTCCTCTTTGGTCTAAAAATTTCCCCATAATCTCCAAACTGTTCCCTTTCAATTTGCTACCATGCTTATGCAATACCCACGAGTGTAAAGGGTTAAGGTCAGGGTTAGGCATTAGGGTTAGCAGTGTGGTTAAGGTTAGTGTTAAGGTTAGATTTAATGACTTTGTGGCTTTGCCAGCTAGTGACCACTCTGCAGAGCTGCCTCGAGAACAAGATTCATGACGAAAAACGCTAACCTGCCTTGAAACAGTGGAACACTTGTGTTCTGTCAGACACACTGAACCTCTCAGAAGGCATGGGTCACATAATTTCAGTGGTTTTGAACGATCTTGAAGGGATTCAACCCTGCATCCCCGCCATCACACAATTACTGTTGGTGTTTACATAATCCAAAAACGGGTCAGGTGGGCATCATTTGAAAGCTTGTTCTATTGCCAACATGACTAGCTATGTTATAAAATACTATCTTACAGTGCTAGGCTTTCACATAGCAATTCAGAGAAACAAATTGTAATTTGGTGTGCATAGAAAGGAGTAATGCGTGCATTCAGCTGTGTGTTCCGTGGCGAATTTTCTTCACAATGGACAATCATAGGTTAATTCTGTTCAGAACATCAAAGGACAACTTGTGACTGTTCATCAAACATAGTGATCATAAACGTTGACACGGTATATAACATGAGTTTTATGATATGGAAATGTGAAGTGCACATTTGGACTCACGGGTGTTTGGCTTGCTTGTATGACATCAAAGCAATATTTATTATAATCCTCAATGTCTCATCTTTCAAAAATACATAGAGTCCTCATACTTTACAGCACTTCCCAAACTCAGACAACAAAAACATTTGCAAAAGTTTCTCAATTAGTGGGAGGGATGGGGGCAACTTCCTGTCACGCGCGGTGCTCAAGTTCAGCACGCTGTCAGTCAAAACCCATACAGCGCTTTGAAGCGCAGAGCCAGAGTTCTGACGTCATTTATAGCATGTTACTGTACAACTACTGTGTTCCAATTTAGGTGCTTATCGGTGCTCAAATGTTCAACGCGTATACGGATACGAGTGTAAAGGGCTACGACCAAAAAGCAGATGTTTGTTTTCATGAATTTTACAATATAGCCTCTTTTGACTTTACCTGAAGTATCTAGTGTCTACTTGGACACTTCCTTTAATGGGTTCCAAGGAGGGACAAATGAACAGACATAACCAATGGTGACGTAAGATGTAATGCGGTTAGACATTGTAAACACTCGCTATTCCAGTAAGTCTGCTGTATTGGCTAAGGTCTGGTGTCTTTACTGACTACGTGACCGGAACTAACTCTTGATAAAAACTCATGTCCTTCATTAATGAGACTGGGAGTGTACTCCATTAAAATATTGTTATAAAACTACAGTTCACTCTACAGACAGACATTTGGTCTTTGCCAGGCCTGGCTACACTACCTTGGCTCTCATTGGCGGATCCTCGATGTCACATGCTTCTCAGGCGTGCTTTTCAAGCTGACCTCCCTCCCCCTCCATCCCTCCCTCCCTCTACTTTTCCACTCTTCCCTTTAAATACTTGACCTACTCCTCCACAGCATTGCAAAAGGCCAGCCTCTTTCTCTCTATGCCATCACCAGTGAACTATGGCTCCTGTGCTGCAAAGCCAAGACTCAGCAGAAACATCTGGTCCATTCACTGTGAACTAAAGCATCATTCATCGGACATAGCCGCAGAGCCACAGTAATGACATGTTTATGGTGCAATATTCTTCTAGAACATGGTCTTGCAGAAGAAACATTTATTACGACAGCTGCGTATGACTATCCCTTATGCAGTGTTGTGTTCTTGCATCTAGTGGGCACTCACAGACAAGCCACAAATCTGAATTATTCTTGCCACTATGGCTGCGTTTACACAGGCAGCCCAATTCTGATATTTTCCCACTATTTGGTCTTTTAACCAATCAGATCAGCTCTTTTGCTAATAATTGGGCAAAATATCTGAATTGGGCTGCCCGTGTAAATGCAGCCTAAGTAGGTAACCCATCAGCATGATTGCATTGAGCAGTTGTCAATGGTGGACTGTGTTTGATCACCCATACATGTGGCCACAATATTTTCCCATGCAGGGTGGGAGCTGTGTGCTGTCTGTCACCTACTGCCTGCCTAGCCCACCTCTCTGATTGATTCTTCTTTCTACTTGTTGCCCTGCCCTCCCCTTCCATCACTCTGAAGTCTCCTAATGTTCCAGCCACTGACACGGAAGTAATGGCTTTCCAGCCTCTGGTGCTGTATAAGAGGTGGGGAGGAGAAGGCTTATATTCCTTTAGAGAGCTGGGGCCTCTGTGTTGCGTCGAGACGCGTAGTCTCAGGCTGTCCATGGATCTGTGTAGTCAGAGAATGCCTTTTAATTGCCATGTATACGTGCTTCTCCCGACACGCCCGGTACAGAGTTAACATATAGAAATAGCTCCTTTGGTTTTGAAATAGAAGGCCTGCCAATGAGCTATGTCGGGTTCTGTCTTCACTCCTGGTTGGGATGGTAGCCTAGGTTTAGAATAGGGCAGCTATTTATTTATCTTTTTAGGACAGTAATGGATGTAGACCCAGAAACAAACAGTTGGTTTGTCAAGAATGTGTGCTGATGTTGAGATGCTTTTTGTTTACTAATAAAACTATAACCACCTTTTTCTGGGACTTACATGTCTCTCTTCTCTTCCACGCTGTGTGGGTTGGTCTTTGGTTTTAGCCACAACGCCCAACTTGTGAAGAAGGAGCTCAATTTCCCAGAGAGAGCAAAGCCTAGGCATTTCCCACCACTCAGTATTCCTGGGTTGGGTTAAATGTGGAAGACACATTTCAGTTGAATGCATTCAGTTGTACAACTGACTAGGTATCCCCTTTTCCCTTTCCCATAGAACGAGTCAGGAGGACATACATTATTACTGCTAGACTCTCAGACAGAGTGAGATAGACAGATAGTCCTGTGGCCTACAATAGATGGCAGTCATTTTGACATACACAAGTAACACCCATGAGCATTTCACAACTTCTCATTTTTTACTGTCATCAATATTGACATACAGTATGTTGGGTGTTTCTTTTGTATGTGTGCTCTTCCTTTTGTTCAAACATCCAAGACAGCCTCTTCTCTCTGTATCCCACTGAGGGAGCTGTAACAGGGGGTGAGGGTGAAGAAAGAGGTGGAGTACTGTCTGGCCTACCTGGTTCTCTGTTCCAAATAAAACCACACATTTTGAGTCCCTGGCGGCTGTGTGAAAATGTCAGTCAGAATGACGCTTATTCACAGTGAGAGCCTGTCTACTCTGTGTGTGTTTGTTGTGTGTGAGTGTGTGTAATGTCTGTCTGTCTTTCCTCCTTTCTCTGCGCACCATAATCACAGCTACCAGGTAATTGTGTTCTCAGCTCCAAGTCTGTACTGACTAGCACCGTGGGGGGGTATCATCTTCCCCCTTTTACAACAATACAATAGGATCTGTCCATGGGTCAAGACTGTGTGTGTGCTTGTGTACTGCTGCTGCCATTGACACTGGTAGTGCACTACAAAGGGTAGATGTTCTACTAATGACTGCAGGAGTATTAGTATTCTACAGCTGGATAGATAGTAATGACATCACTCATGTCTTTTCTCTTGTCTTCTCTCAGTAGGTAGCATTGGGCCTTTCAATCCGGCAGCGTGTGTTCGCCAGCAGAGTGCAACAGGTTCGCTTGGCCGACTTCGCCTTAGCAACGTGTGTGTGTGACGCACCTGATCGATGGGGCTTAGTGGTAGTGGGAGTCAGTCGACCCATGTGCAGAGCACTCACCTTCTGAGTTAGTTACCACAGTTACGGCTGCCTTTTATAACATGTTTTCTTCTTTAGTTCCCCCTTTCCCGCTCAGAAGGTAAAAATTTTTGGACAAGTGGATGTCAGTCGTGATGCATAAACCAGACACCCTGCCATCCGTCATCCTTCCTCCTCTCTATACCCGTCCCTCCCTAGGGCGGCTCACGAGGGGTCCTCTGAGCCACGCTGCCCATCCATCTCCTTCCGTCCCCTCCCTTGGGTCTGTCCCATGATCAAAGCCCTCTGTGTCCCTCCATTGTTTCTAACAGCGTAATGATTCTATCAGGCCCCGGCCGTAAAGGGCCCCGAGACAGGCCTTGGAACCTCCCCTGTTGAATACGCTTCGTTATGAGATTCATTAGCGTGTCAACATGTGACTGTCCCTCTTTACAGAGCACTGCCCTCTCTCCTGCTTTACTCAGTACCCCTCAGTATCCCTGCTCCCATCAGATTTCTATTTATTTTTTATTTCACCTTTATTTAACCAGGTAAGCCAGTTGAGAACAAGTTCTCATTTACAACTGCGACCTGGCCAAGATAAAGCAAAGCAGTGCAATAAAAACAACAACAACACAGAGTTACATATGGGGTAAACAAAACATACAGTCAATAACACAATAGAAAATCTATATACAGTGTGTGCAGATGTAGTAAGTTATGGAGGTAAGGCAATAAATAGGCCATAGTGCAAAATAATTACAATTTAGGATTAACACTGGAGATGTGCAGAAAATGATGTGCAAATAGAGATACTGGGGTGCAAATGAGCAAAATAAATAACTATGTAAATAACAATATGGGGATGAGGTAGTTGGGTGGGCTAACTACAGATGGGCTGTGTACAGGTGCAGTGATCGGTAAGCTGCTCTGACAACTGATGCTTAAAGTTAGTGAGGGAGATAAATGTCTCCAGCTTCAGAGATTTTTGCAGTTCGTTCCAGTCATTTGCAGCAAAGAACTGGAAGGAATGGCGGCCAAAGGAGGTGTTTGCTTTGGGGATAACCAGTGAGATATACCTGCAGGAACGCATACTACGGGTGGGTGTTGCTATGGTGACCAATGATCTAAGATAAGGAGAGGATTTGCCTAGAAGTGATTTATAGATTACCTGGAGCCAGTGGGTTTGGCGACAAATATGTAGTGAGGGCCAGCCAACGAGAGTGTACAGGTCACAATGGTGGGTAGTATATGGGGCTTTGGTGACAAAACGGATGGCACTGTGATAGACTACATCCAATTTGCTGAGTAGAGTGTTGGAAGCTATTTTGTAAATGACATCGCCGAAGTCAAGGATCGGTAGGATAGTCAGTTTTACGAGGGCATGTTTAGCAGCATGAATGAAGGAGGCTTTGTTGCGAAATAGGAAGCCGATTCTAGATTTAACTTTGGATTGGAGATGCTTAATGTGAGTCTGGAAGGAGAGTTTTCGGTCTAACCAGACACCTAGGTATTTGTAGTTGTCCACATATTCTAAGTCAGACCCGCCGAGAGTAGTGATTCTAGTCGGGTGGGCGGGTGCAAGCAGCGTTCGATTAAAGAGCATGCATTTAGTTTTACTAGTGTTTAAGAGTAGTTGGAGGCCACGGAAGGAGTGTTGTATGGCATTGAAGCTCGTTTGGAGGTTTGTTAACACAGTGTCCAATGAAGGGCCAGATGTATACAAAATGATGTCGTCTGCGTAGAGGTGGATCTGAGAGTCACCAGCAGCAAGAGCGACATCATTGATATACACAGAGAATAGAGTCGGCCCGAGAGTTGAACCCTGTGGCACCCCCATAGAGACTGCCAGAGGTCCAGACAACAGGCCCTCCGATTTGACACATTGAACTCTATCTGAGAAGTAGTTGGTGAACCAGGCGAGGCAGTCATTTGAGAAACCAAGGCTATTTAGTCTGCCAATAAGAATGCGGTGGTTGACAGAGTCAAAAGCCTTGGCCAGGTCGATAAAGACGGCTTCACAGTACTGTCTATTATCGATCGCGGTTATAATATCGTTTAGGACCTTGAGCGTGACTGAGGTGCACCCATGACCAGCTCGGAAACTGGATTGCATAGCGGAGAAGTTACGGTGGGATTCGAAATGGTCGGTGATCTGTTTGTTAACTTGGCTTTCAAAAACTTTCGAAAAGCAGGGCAGGATGGATATAGGTCTGTAACAGTCTGGATCTAGAGTGTCACCCACTTTGAAGAGGGGGATGACCGCGGCAGCTTTCCAATCTCTGGGGATCTCAGACGTTACGAAAGAGAGGTTGAACAGGCTAGTAATAGGGGTTGCGACTATTTCGGCAGCTAGTTTTAGAAAGAAAGGGTCCAGATTGTCTAGCCCAGATGATTTGTAGGGGGCCAGATTTTGCAGCTCTTTCAGAACATCAGCTGTCTGAATTTTTGCGAAGGAGAAGCGGGGTGAGCAAGGGTGAGCTGGTGGCCGGGTTAGTGGTAGCCAGGTGGAAAGCATGGCCAGCCGTAGCAAAATGCTTGTTGAAATTCTCGATTATTGTAGATTTATCGGTGGTGACAGTGTTTCCTAGCCTCAGTGCAGTGGGCAGTTGGGAGGAGGTTCTCTTATTCTCCATGGACTTTACAGTGTCCCAAAACCTTTTGGAGTTAGTGCTACAGGATGCACATTTCTGTTTGAAAAAGCTAGCCTTTGCTTTCCTAACTGCTTGTGTATATTGGTTCCTGACTTCCCTGAAAAGTTGCATATCGCGGGTGCTGTTCGATGCTAATGCTGTACGCCACAGGATGTTTTTGTGCTGGTCAAGGGCAGTCAAGTCTGGGGTGAACCAGGGGCTATATCTGTTCTTAGTTCGGAATTTTTTGAATGGGGCATGCTTATTTAAGATGGAGAGGAAAGCACTTTTGAAGAACATCCAGGCATCCTCTACTGACGGAATGAGGTCAATATCCATCCAGGATACCCGGGCCAGGTCAATTAGAAAGGCCTGCTTGCTGAAGTGTTTTAGGGAGCGTTTGACAGTGATGAGGGGTGGTCGTTTGACTGCGGACCCATTATGGACGCAGGCAATGAGGCAGTGATCGCTGAGATCCTGGTTGAAGACAGCGAGGTGTATTTAGAGGGTAAATTAGTCAGGATGATATCTATGAGGGTGCCCATGTTTACGGATTTAGGGTTGTACCTGGTAGGTTCCTTGATGATTTGTGTGAGATTGAGGGCATCTAGTTTAGATTGTAGGACGGCCGGGGTGTTAAGCATATCCCAGTTTAGGTCACCAAGCAGTACGAACTCTGAGGATAGATGGGGGGCAAGCAATTCACATATGGTGTCCAGGGCACAACTGGGGGCTGAGGGGGGGGTCTGTAGCAAGCGGCAACAGTGAGAGACTTATTTCTGGAAAGGTGGATTTTTAGAAGTAGAAGCTCAAACTGTTTTGATGGTGACAAATGCTTTGATGGTTACATCGACCTCTCTATGAAGAGCTGTTGTTATGTTCAGTATGAATAAAAGCTTTGTGTGTATGTTTGTGTCTCGTAACCACTCCCTCTGTTCTTTAAGAGGAGCCCAGCCCAGCCCTGGGCCTGCATGGAGGTCATACGTTTGTCATGAAGTTAATGGCAAACATGTGACCACGATGACCCTTTAGCCATGCTCATTTAGACCAACGTCCCCTGCTGGCAGACAGACAGACTGTGCCAACATAGCCTTAGTTCCACAATCACCAGTCTGTAGACATACACATACCCACACACGCAGACTTGCACGCACAGACACACACACACACACACACAAATAAACCCAAATAAAATAAATAAATTGTTTTAATGTAAAAATGACACTTATACAGTAGCCACGCTCCACTCAACTGTAATGTTGCTTCCCTTAGGATGTGTTGTGTGGATGTGTTAGTGGAGGGTCTTGCTGTGCAGTGGAGCTGTGAGAAACACACAGGAGCTGGCAGACAGGCAACAGTGGTGCTGATGGGAGAGGATGGATAAACCATAGGGCAGAGAGACCAGACCATGATGTGATGTCCTGCTGCATGTTGGACTCCAGGGGGGAATTTTCTGCCCTTATTATTCATTAAACATGATGAATAAGTAGTTCTAAATCGACCCAACCCACAGCCGGAAGCAAATGTGCACATGCAGGGATGAGCGTGTGTGAACACACACACACACACACACAAGCAAACACACACACGCCCCTACACACACATTATGCCCACAAACACCCATCAACAGAGCCCACATAATGCATAGCCTACATGACCATGGTAGTGAACTGATGAGCCATGTCATGTTGAGTCTACTGTATACAGTAAATATGGTGGTGGGAGGAGGGTTGGGGTGATGGAAGGATGCTATTCCTGTCACGATTGTAGTGTCATCCCCTCTGGGCTGGAACTGGGAGGCACAAAGGGCTTCTTTTAGTCCCTTTCTCCTGATGCCTCCCTCCTCTTCCCCTCTTGACACCTCACAGACCCAGTCATGTGTTATCCTCTGGGGTATATCAGAGATTATGATTGGAATGTCTACTGTAGCTAGCACAATACAACCCATAAAGTCCAATGCAGTGTCCCTGACAATGTGGGCTAGACACACTGGATGTAGGTTAAGCGCTTAATTTTACACTCAGCTGTTACTTCAGAAGTTATTTATAAACCTTGACGGGGACAGTGTGATGATGCACAGAGCCAGTCATGGTACCGTGAAAGTTGCGGAGAGAGAGAGTGGAGGGGGGAGAGAGAGAGAGTAAGGGAGAGAGAGAGATTACACAGACCCACAAAGAATTCGAAAACAAATCCAATTTTGATAAACTCCCATATCTATTAGGTGATATACTAAAGTGTGCCATCACAGCAGCAAGATTTGTGACCTGTTGCCACAAGAAAAGAGCAACCAGTGAAGAACAAGCACCATTGTAAATACAATCCATATTTATATTTATTTATTTTCCCTTTTGTGCGTTAACTATTTGCACATCATTACAACACTGTTCATAGCCATAATATGACATTTGAAATGTCTCTATTCCTTTTTTATGTTTATTTCACTTTTATTTATGATCTATCTAACTTGCTTTGGCAATGTAAACATATGTTTCTCATGCCAATAAAGCCCTTTGATTTGAATTGAGTTGGGGGAGGAGACAGAGACTGGGGGGGAGTGGATGAGGGGAGAAAGACTGTGAGAGGGAGAAGAGAGAGAGAGAGTCCTTTGAATTGAATTGAATTGAATTGAATTGAGTGGGGAGAGAGATTGAGTGGGGGAGGTGAGGGTTGACATAGCCAGTCGCAGTGCAGAGGCTACTGTCAGAGGCAGGCAGGGCAGTTTTGTCACAGTCCTACAGCCTGTTTGATGTTCATGAAGATTTGCCTAACAGCCAGACAGCCTGTGTAGTGTGTACAGTCAGTCCAGACAGTCAGTCAATAAGAACAGAAAGTCCCTACAGGTGTAGGATGTTAATTTGATCACCCTGTTGTTGCAGGACATTTTAATGCAAACTTGTAGTGTATTCAAGGTTTAAAAAGGCTTCTAAAGTTTGTAATTTCCACTTTTATATTACGGACTTGATTTGCCCTAACTAAAATGTATCAGCCCCTACAAAAATGTCCATTAATTATAAACCACACAAAAATTTACATTTCCTGTTGCTGCAGGATTATTTTCCTGCAGTGAGACACTGGTCAAATTAAGATCCTATATCTGTATACCATTTATCAGTAGGAGTTCCCCCTATTATTATTATCTTATTGGCAGACTTAATTGCCTTGGTTTCTCTAATGACTGCCTCGCCTGGTTCACCAACTACTTCTCAGATAGAGTTCAATGTGTCAAATCGGAGGGCCTGTTGTCTGGACCTCTGGTAGTCTCTATGGGGGTGCCACAGGGTTCAATTCTCGGGCCGACTCTATTCTCTGTGTATATCAATGATGTCGCTCTTGCTGCTGGTGACGCTCGGATCCACCTCTATGCGGACGACACCATTTTGTATAAATCTGGCCCTTCATTGGACACTGTGTTAACAAACCTCCAAACGAGCGTCAACGCCATACAACACTCCTTCCGTAGCCTCCAACTGCTCTTAAACACTAGTAAAACTAAATGCATGCTCTTCAACCGAACGCTGCTTGCACCCGCCCGCCCGACTAGAATCACTACTCTCGGCGGGTCTGACCTAGAGTATGTGGACAACTACAAATACCTAGGTGTCTGGTTACACTGTAAAATCTCCTTCCAGACTCACATTAAGCATCTCGAATCAAAAGTTAGATCTAGAATCGGCTTCCTATGGAAGATACATTGGAGATAATATAAGGCAAGTATTGGAAACAATAGAACACTATGGAAAATATGGGAAACCAGGCCTGCTATTCATAGCAGACTTCGAAAAGGCATTTGATAAAGTTCGACTGGGGTTTATATATAAATGCCTGGAGCATTTCAATTTTGGAGAATCTCTTATAAAATGGGTCGAAATCATGTATAGTAACCCTAGGTGTAAAATAGTAAATAATGGCTATTTCTCAGAAAGTTTTAGACTGTCAAGAGGAGTGAAACAAGGTTGTCCACTATCGGCATATCTATTTATTGTGGCCATCGAGATGTTAGCTATTAAAATCAGATCCAATAATAATATCAGAGGATTAGAAATCCAGGGCTTAAAAACAAAGGTGTCATTGTACGCTGATGATTCATGTTTTCTTTTAAATCCACAAGTAGAATAATAATAATAATATGCCATTTAGCGACTTACAGTCATGCGTGCATACATTTTAGAATCCCTCCACAGCCTCATAGAGGATCTAGATAAATGTTCTAACCTCTCTGGATTACAACCAAATTATGACAAATGTACTTTATTACGTATTGGATCACTAAAAAATACAATTTTTACATTACCATGTAGTTTACCAATAAAATGATGGTGATGTGGATATACTCTGAATACATATCCCAAAGGAAATAAATTATCTCACTTCAATACATTTTAATAGAAAGTTAGCAAAAATAGATAAGATCTTACTACCATGGAAAGGAAAATACCTGTCAATTTGTGGAAAAATCACCCTGATTAACTCTTTAGTATTATCCCAGTTTACCTATTTGCTTATGGTCTTGCCTACGCCTAGAGAACAGTTTTTTAAAATATATGAGAAAAAAATATTCAATTTTATTTGGAACGGCAAGCCAGACAAAATTAAAAGGGCATATTTATATAATGAATATGAATTCGGAGGACAGAAATTATTAAATATTAGAGCATTAGACCTATCACTAAAAGCTTCAGTCATACAAAAGTTATACTTAAATCCGAACTGGTTCTCAAGCAAATTAGGAAGATTGTCTCACCCAATGTTCAAGAAAGGCCTTTTTCCCTTTATTCAGATTACAACAACTCATTTGCAGTTATTTGAAAAGGAAATAATCTCCCAAATATCACTATTTCTAAAACAAGCCATAGAAAGTTGGTTGCAATTTCAATTTAATCCTCCAGAAACGACAGAACAAATAATGCAACAAATATTGTGGTTAAATTCAAATATACTAATTGACAAAAAACCTTTATTTTTTGACAGAATGTTTAAAAAAGGTATAATCTTCGTAAATGATATCATCGGTAGGACTGGTGGAGCTAACAAAAACATATGGAAATGTCTGCTCTACCCAAAATTACAACCAAATAATTGCAGCCTTACCGCAAAAGTGGAAGAGGAAAGTGGAAGGGGGAGAAAGTAAGGAACTTGTCTGTCGGCCTTGCATTAAAGAACATAATTGGTTAAGGAAAACTGTGATAAATAAAAAAGTATATCAGTTTCACTTAAGGACCAAAGGATTGACAGCCGTCCCATATAGATTGCAAAATAGTTGGGAAGAGATTTTTGACGTACTGATCCCATGGCATAGTATTTATGAACTGACACGCAAAACGACACCGGATTCAAAAATTAGAATCTTTCAATTTAAATTATTATATACAATTCTTGCTACCAATAGAATGTTATTTATATGGGGGATACAATCTTCCCAGCTCTGCAGATTTTGCTGTGAAGAGACAGAATCATTAGATCATTTGTTTTGGTTCTGTCCATTTGTAGCTTGTTTTTGGACACAGGTCCAGGAATGGCTAAAGGATTGCAATATTTACCTGGAGCTAACCTTGCAGATAGCATTACTGGGTGATCTGAAAAGTCATAGTCAATCAATCAATAATATAATAATACTTTTAGCAAAATTGTTTATTTTTAATTCACAATCTGTAGAAGCAATGAGAATAGAAAGGTTTAGAATTTTTGTAAAACATCACAGTACGGTTGAAATATATATGGCAAATAGAAATCCTATATGGATGGTGTTAAGAGATAGATGGGAGGTATTGAATAGAGTTGAAGGATGGGACTAATAACAAATAACAACAAATAATAACAAAGATAGCTAATAATGTAAGCATACTGTGTCCATAATAAGTATATAGGTTGTATGTTGGGAGCTTTTGGAAAAGAGCACAGTTAGAAAGATATGGCATATAGAAGCAAACCGGATGGACATCATGAAAATGATCGGAGAGGTTGAGAGTAGAAGAAGTTCAGGAGCAAAAAAAAAATAATATATATATATATATATATATATATAATATAATTATTGTAAAATTAACTGTGTCCATAAGGTGTAGATAGTAAGTATAGGCCGGAAGTAGAGGCCTGGGCATTGTTGTTCACTAATTTACTCCAAGTAGGGAAAGGATGGCGGGGTTGAAAAGTAATAAAGGGGAGTATATATATAAAAAACATGGGGGATTGGAAGTGATGCAGACAATTACATTGATAGAAGATACAATCTATCTGCAATATTAAGCTGATCCATCCTCCAGAATTTTTTTTGTTTTAGAAATAGTGATATTTGGGAGATTATTTCCTTTTCAAATAACTGCGAATGAGTTGTTGTAATCTGAATAAAGGGAAAAAGGCCTTTCTTGAACATTGGGTGAGACAATCTTACTAATTTGCTTGAGAACCAGTTCGGATTTAAGTATAACTTTTGTATGACTGAAGCTTTTAGTGATAGGTCTAATGCTTTAATATTTGATAATTTCTGTCCTCCGAATTCATATTCATTATATAAATATGCCCTTTTAATTTTGTCTGGCTTGCCGTTCCAAATAAAATGGAATATTTTTTTGCACTTTGGCCTATTTATTTATTGCCTTACCTCCATAACTTACTACATTCGCACACACTGTATATATATTTTCTGTTGTATTTTTGACTTTATGTTTTGTTTACCCCATATGTAACTCTGTGTTGTTGTTTTTATCGCACTGCTTTGCTTTATCTTGGCCAGGTCGCAGTTGTAAATGAGAACTTGTTCTCAACTGGCTTACCTGGTTAAATAAAGATGAAATATGACTGCCTCTCTATACCTGGCCTTTGTACAGTGCTGAGTTCTCACAGGAATTTCCCCTGTCTCGTTATAACCTTAAATATCACAGTGTCATGCATCTGACTTAAAGGTAATCAGTTTGCATTTAAATATGCTAATGACGAAGTTGTCGTTTGATTTGTTTTGTGCTCTAGTAGGGTTGATTTAGGTTGGAGAACCTGGATATTTGAGGTAAATCATTGATGTGTCTTCTGCTTTCTGTAGTAGAGTAAATGTGCTATTTGCAGTCACATGAATCACTTGAATTTATAATGTTCTTTGTCAACATATCTTACAATGACTTGTCCACCATTGGTTGATTTGTGTGTTGTTTAGGTAGGTAGTAGGTGTCATCATGAACGAACAAGCTGTGCGTTTCACATGGGTGGTGGTGGTGGTGGGTGGCGCGGCAGTTTGCCATATAAGGATCCTAACAGGAAGTACTTGTGTAATTGAAATGCTATTTCTCCTAAGAGGAAGGAGTGAGTGACAGACATCTTGTAAATAGAGCTCCAATACTTGTTTTCATTTTCATTCTATACAATGTGTAATATTATTTGAGATATTTATAGATTTACTGGAGATCTTGCTAGACATCCTGGAGTTGCATTTGGAGATGCAGAAAGGCACACACACACACACACACAGTATTGTACAACTAACCTTGTGGGGACACACAATTCAGTCCCATTCAAAATCCTATTTCCCCTAACCCCTAACCCTAACCCAAAAACCTAACCTTAACCCTAACCCTAAACCTAACCCTAGCTCCTAACCCTAAAACGAACCCTAGTTCCTGACCCTAACACTAAAGCTAATTCTAACCCTAACACTAATTCTAACCTTAACCCTAAACCCCCTAGAAATAACATTTGACCTTGTGGGGACTAACAAAATGTCCCCAGTTGGTCAAATGTTTTTCCATTTACTATTCTTGTGGGGACTTCTGGTCCCCACAAGTATAGTTAAACATGTCCACACACACACACACTCACACACACACACACACACACACACACACACACACACACACACACACCACAGAGTGTCCAGTGGAGAGAGTGGAGTAGAGCGACCCCTCAGGGTTAAGGACTGGCTCTTAACTGTAGCCTATACTTACACTCTCTCTGTTAATAATCATGTCACTACAGGGTTGTAGACGGACACAGTAACACACTGCTGTAGACTGTAGAGGATGATAGGCCTACCCACTGTGGTTCTATCTCCTGTGGGGGTGGTGGGCCATACACAACGAACCAGAGGGACACAGTGGTTCCAGTGGAGTCACTGAGACTGAGCTCGGGGAGAGTGATGGTTGATGCTTCACACTGTGTGTTGTTCTCTCCTTTTCTTTCTGACAGTATTCAAGACACACAGTGTCTGCCATCAAAGAAAAGGAAAAGTGTGTAGTCCCGTTGTCTTTCAAATACAGATGATGTTTTCTTCCCTTTGTTGACTCCCTGATGGTCACTTGTACTCAGTGAGACTTTTTTCCCTCTCTTCTCCCCGGGGGCGCTTTGACACATCTGAGACACAGCAGTTGAGTGAGAAGCCTGGCTGTCTTTTTTTTCTGTATTCAATTATTTCTTTTAAAGCTCAGTCTGCCTGGCTGGCTGGCTGTTAGCATTTAAAAATAGCAGCAGGAATGAACAGGTGCTGGTTTGTCAGTGAAATGAAATTGTCTCCATCCTGATGTAGATTTAGAGTCAAAACAAGAGAGGGAGGATATGCTTAGTTGAGCAGTAACTGGACCATCAGCCACCATGTCTTTTAATTTACTATCTCAGAGTTCTATCTATTTATGAATGAAGACAATCCTCTGTATGAGCAAATTTACAGTAAATATGTATGGTAATGTAACACCTTGTCTCTCTTCATCTGTTTAGTAAAGTATTAAAGTAAGGGCAGATGTTCCAGCTCCCTGACTGACTGACTCTCTCCGTTCTCATTCTCTGAACAGGAAATCATTTTTTCTAATCCAGCTGTCTTGACTTCCTAATTCACAGTGAATTAATTTCCTCTGTAGCAATCACTGGGAGAACAGCTTGGAATATCACTGTCACGATCGTTTACGGACGAGAAGGACCAAGGCGCAGCGTGATATGCATTCATATTTATTTACGTACTGAACACACGACAAAACAACAAACGAAACGTGAAGTCCAAGGTAGACAAATAACATACCTCACACGGAACAAGATCCCACAACTAACAGGTGCCAAAAGGCTGCCTAAGTATGGTCCCCAATCAGAGACAACGATCTACAGCTGCCTCTGATTGGGAACCACCTCGGCCAACATAGATCTACACATAATAGATCTAACAATAAACAAACACAACACGGAATATACACATCCTGACTCAACAAATAAACGTCCCTTGAGTCAGGGCGTGACAATCACAAACAGAAAGGACACGATCTCCTCGTATAGGAATTGGAAGCCAAAGAGCTGTAAGACAGACCTGGACCTGGGGGCACTTCAAGAGGTGGTCCTCCTTCCCCCTCCAAGTCTCCTAGGTGCTTCTATCAAAAGTATTTCTCAGGTAGAAATGTCTGATTCCTGGACATGTTTTACAAGGTTTTACACAATTAAAAGAATGAAAGTAAACTCTCTATGTGCCTTCTCTCAGCTCTAGCATACAGTACACTGATATTCCAACACACAAACCCAACCAAGGCTGGCGGTACTCTTAGTTGTGAAGGACCACATCCAGCTGGGTGGAGAATGCATTATTGCGTTTTGCTGCAATTGCAATTGGGCTTCTTTGCTTGTCTCTATACATATTTGTGTCTTTGTGTATCGTTTTTTCTTTTTTTTTGCAGACCACATCCATTGGTATTGCTGTCTGTGTATAATAAATCCAGTCAGAATGCCACTGGGCTGAGTGCCTGTGCGTGAGAATGATTTGGGTGACGTAGCCAAAGTCTTTTTCATCTTTAGGAGAAGTAATAAAGATGAAACACGAGGGTTGCGGTCTGGACGGTCTGGCGGTCTTTGAAGAGAAGGCCAAGGTAAAGATGAGACAACTGAGGCCTGACTAAAGCATAGGGCTGCTACTGTGTGTGTTTGTGTACGTACATGTTTGCAAGGGTGTGGCTTGTGGAAGTGTGTGTGGCCCTGTGTCTGTGCTGCAGATATCTATCTGGTTTGAATTCTTGCTACTGTGTTGGTCAGCCTTTGCTAACCGGACACATTATCTGATAAGAGTAATATCCCTCAATGTGTCTATTCTATCAGACAGTAATGTACTTTCTTGAATAACAGAGGATAGTATTGTACAGTTTGAGATTAGATGGAGGTCTTTTCGGGGCCATTAGTGAGTTCACTGGGGTTGAACTATGATGCATCATCACCACGCTATCTTAAACCTCCATAACCAGTGCTTCCTATTGTTGTAGTCCTGCAGTCAAATGACCAAATCACCCTCTAGTGGCCTCATGGGTGGAATTGTATTCATATGTTTCATAATTTCATAATTAATAAAACAGATTTATTTTTCTATGTCAAATCAAATCTAATTGTATTTGTCAAATGCGCCAAATACAACAGGTGTAGACCTCAAAGTGAAATGGTTTCTTACAAGCCCTTAACCAACAATGCAGTTTTAAGAAAAATAAGTGTTAAGAAAAAAAAAAATACGTTTAACATTTTAAAATAAATAAATAATAATAATTAAAGTTTTGTTATATTTCAGTCTTCTGTGATGTATATAAAGTGTAATATTGGAATGCAAACTCAAAATTGAATACATTTCAACTCTATATCTGACATGGTACAGGTGTCTTCTTTTTTTGTAAGCCCATAACCATGTGTGTGAGGTGTATACTTCTATTTCAAAGTAGATTTGTTTAAGACTATCAAGAAACACTGTGTGACCCTGATTTAGCCCACTGCAGTAAAAGGTTAATAGTTGCTCTTGATCAACGTGATTTCAGGGCAATTTGTATTATTCTGTATGTAAGTCTGTAACATGCCATTTAGTATGAAATGTTTACGTTACGTTAGGTTACATTATGAATGGAATAGCGGTCGTACAATATCATACGAATTATAGGACATACAGTATCATACGTCTTACCTGGTCGTACAATAACATATAAATTGGATTACACAAATTATTATACATCTTCGAGAACGTATAGTATTATACTTATTTCGCCATAACAACAAAGTAGAATTTACGTTGGCGATTAGCAAAACTATTGACAAAGGTTAAGATCATTTACGTAAAAGGTTAGGAAAACTAATACGACAAAGGTTAGGTGAATTTATGTAGCAGGTTAGGTGAATTGGGTTAAGTTTAGAATAGGAGTTAGGGGAAGGATTAGCTAAAATGATACAGTTGTCCCCAATGAGACATGAACACGCAACCTTTGGATTGCTTGACGGTTGCGGATTACGCCCACCCATCTTCCCAGACCAACCTCCCTACTTTTGTTTCTGTCTAAAGTAACTAGACCATTAGTAGGTATCATACATCTTGGAGGTGCTCAGAAATACATAAAGTATGTTTCGTATGGTTCTGAGGCCAGGCTGTCTTGATAGACCACTGACATGGATTTGAACTTGATGGAAAGACTTCCAGTCTTGTACTTACTTGAGCATTATTAACTTATGGCTCCAGTACTGGTTAAGTGAATCTAAAGAATGTACACATAAGCCTGGAGGTTGAATTTTAAAGTCACTGTACATTTAACATCCTTAATATGTAATGTTTTGAGCTCATATATGATAGGTGTTATATATACTGTATGTGTGTGTTGACCAACGACGTAGGTTCCCTTGGTGTCACCTCTGATCTCTGTCTTACCTCTGACTGACACATGGGTCATGTGTCACAGGTGAAGAACCAGGATGAAGCTTGTTTCACGCCTCATTGACCATTTGGCTGATTTATTGCTCTTTCTGTCATTCGCTCGCTTTTTCTCTCCCCTTCTCCATTTTTTCCCGTTAAATTGGGGTCATGAGACGGTCTGCCAGGGTAGTGTTGTGGTCTGAGAGCCAGGAAAAAGAAAAGGTACTTAGATAGGTGGTGAACTGACTGACTGCACACAGTGCAGCTGCAGGACGTGCACAACAGAGAACAGCAGGGCTGAGCCAGTGCAGCGAGCCTGAAATAGGTTAGAGGGCAGTGTAGGTTATGGTTGTCACATGTCTGTTTGCACCCTTCCTCCATCACCACGTCCGCCAGGCACTAAACACAGGACCTTGACTGATTCTAGACTAGGTTGGGATGTTGTAGGACTCAGTTGTTGTGTGTCTGTTTGGGGGAGATGGGGATAGTGGGAGAGCAGAAACAAGGAGGGAGACTTGAGGGAGACGTGAAGGGAGAGCGTGAGACGGTGGAAGGAGATCCAGACAGAAATCAAGATAATATGTGAATGTTTTGTTTGGAGCATCTGTAGTGTCGAGTCAAATGTTGCTAATAATGCTGTAACAAAGGAGTCCGCTTATACTGAACTTTGATCATAAGTTTTATTCAAATCACAAGATTTCAGCATAAGTGTACAGGTGTCCAGATCACCCGGAGAGCAGTGGTTCCCAAATTGCAATGGCCGCTCTGCTCTTCTTCGTTTAAACCCAGTATATATAATCTTCCCCAAAATATGGGTGGCTCCCTCTACTGTCCAATCCCCTGTCTACAACACACTCCCTCTGTTCTATATGGCGTCACACTAAAACAATTCCCTCTGACACTAAATAAACATCCTCTCAGGTTCCACTTAAAAACATTAACAAAGTCATAATCTTAATACACTACACATCTGCACAGCAACATCATGTGTTGTCCTGCTGTTCTGCTTGTTCCTGGTCCAACCAGAGGCTCCTCCTAACCCATACCTCTCAGCCCCTCAGCAGGCTCCTCCTAACCCATACCTCTCAGCCCCTCAGCAGGCTCCTCCTAACCCATACCTCTCAGCCCCTCAGCAGGCTCCTCCTAACCCATACCCCTCTGCCCCTCAGCAGGCTCCTCCTAACCCATACCTCTCAGCCCCTCAGCAGGCTTCTCCTAACCCATACCCCTCTGCCCCTCAGCAGGCTCCTCCTAACCCATACCTCTCAGCCCCTCAGCAGGCTCCTCCTAACCCATACCTCTCAGCCCCTCAGCAGGCTCCTCCTAACCCATACCTCTCAGACCCTCAGCAGGCTCCTCCTAACCCATACCCCTCTGCCCCTCAGCAGGCTCCTCCTAACCCATACCTCTCAGCCCCTCAGCAGGCTTCTCCTAACCCATACCCCTCTGCCCCTCAGCAGGCTCCTCCTAACCCATACCCCTCTGCCCCTCAGCAGGCTCCTCCTAACCCATACCTCTCAGCCCCTCAGCAGGCTCCTCCTAACCCATACCCCTCTGCCCCTCAGCAGGCTCCTCCTAACCCATACCTCTCAGCCCCTCAGCAGGCTTCTCCTAACCCATACCCCTCTGCCCCTCAGCAGGCTCCTCCTAACCCATACCCCTCTGCCCCTCAGCAGGCTCCTCCTAACCCATACCTCTCAGCCCCTCAGCAGGCTCCTCCTAACCCATACCCCTCTGCCCCTCAGCAGGCTCCTCCTAACCCATACCTCTAAGCCCCTCAGCAGGCTCCTCCTAACCCATACCCCTCTGCCCCTCAGCAGGCTCCTCCTAACCCATACCTCTCAGCCCCTCAGCAGGCTTCTCCTAACCCATACCCCTCTGCCCCTCAGCAGGCTCCTCCTAACCCATACCTCTCAGCCCCTCAGCAGGCTCCTCCTAACCCATACCCCTCTGCCCCTCAGCAGGCTCCTCCTAACCCATACCCCTCTGCCCCTCAGCAGGCTCCTCCTAACCCATACCTCTAAGCCCCTCAGCAGGCTCCTCCTAACCCATACCTCTCAGCCCCTACGCAGGCTCCTCCTAACCCCTACCTCTCAGCCCCTCAGCAGGCTCCTCCTAACCCATACCCCTCTGCCCCTCAGCAGGCTCCTCCTAACCCATACCTCTCAGCAGGCTCCTCCTAACCCATACCCCTCTGCCCCTCAGCAGACTCCTCCTAACCCATACCCCTCTGCCCCTCAGCAGGCTCCTCCTAACCCATACCTCTCAGCAGGCTCCTCCTAACCCATACCCCTCTGCCCCTCAGCAGACTCCTCCTAACCCATACCCCTTGCCCCTCAGCAGGCTCCTCCTAACCCATACCCCTCAGCTCCTCAGTAGTCTCTGGGTATACGTGGGTCTGGACAGGTATGACCCCCTCATGACCTCACCATCACTCTTGTCCTGCCACCCAGGTTTATCTGATAAGATGTTGATCATAAACAGCTTGATATGAAGCATTAGCCTACTAACTGTTGTTGGTGACATATAAATTCAACGTGTTTGACAAGATAGGCAATATGTGTGGGAGTGTGGTGCAACGGCAGCTGTGCGGTTTCCCAACACACATTGCCCGGAGCGGCTAGGGATCAAATCCCATCCCCTCCACCAATTTCATGCTGTCCTCTTCCCTCCATCACTTATTTCAATGTGTCCCATTTCCTTTCAAAAACGGATAAATGCATGAGGGGGACGGAGCTCCCATCCTCCTTTAAACAGTCAAAATAAAGTTAATATGTATGCTATGCACTATGATTTTTGGAATGCCATTGAGGTGCTAAGGTTTGTGGGAGCTCTCCATCAGTGAACAGCATCATGAAGTGCTTTGGTAATCAGATTTTGTCAATGTTGTGGTCCCTTTGAAAAAAGACGACTTCCACAGTAGCACGCAAGGTTATACTCACTTCCTCTTTCTCTTTCTCTCTCCCTCTCTCTCAGGTTTGGGGTGCTCCTCTACATAATATCCTGCTATTACATGGTAGCAAGACCTGAAGACAAGAGGTAAGCAGGGTGACCTTCTCCTTTCAGTTTTTACACTGTGTAGATCTCTCATTGGGTCAACTAGCAGAGTGCACTCTATCTGTGATCTAGTGATGTGTGTCAGTTAATGCCGTTATAAGTGGGTGGCTCACAAAAGAGTCTCAAGATTCACTTCAATGATAAAGAGTGAAGAAGAATGCTGAAGAAGAAAAAACAAAAAGGGAGCAACTTTCACTTCTCCTCAGGTCTCAATGTGCCACTATGTTTGGCGGTTGTGGGAAGGTAAGTACTAGACCGAGGGGAACTTTCTCATCCCTCTGGTGGAGTTGACAACTAAGGTGCTAATGGTGGGAACCAGGTGCCTGGTAAGGTCACAAAGGCCGATGAATTCTGTCAGTCTGTCTGTCAGTCACCCACCGCTAGACAGAGTTCGCTTACTGGCAACACCCAGCAACCACAGACACAGATACAGAGCAGCTCCTATGATGATTGACGTGTGTGTGTGTGTGTATATAGTAGTGTGTTGATGATGACTGATCATCGTGTGTGTGTGTGAATGTGTGTGTGTGCGTGTGTGTACAGTAGTGTGTCATTGTGTGTGTTTATGTGTCAGGGTTGTGTGGTTGTGGGCATGGGGTGGTACAGACTGGCAGTCCTACACAACAGGAGAACATGTCAGGAAGAGGCTGGTACAGCACTGTAGAACAGGCTCACAGCTCTTCCTGTATGGTTCCTCTTCCGATTGGCTGACAGTAGTCTGCTCATAGCCACCTGCTGGGCCACACACAGAGCAAGATGACTGACGGAGGTCATTCTGTTACATTTAAATCTACCTCCTAGCTAATGCCACTCCAGCTCAGAACGCACTCAAATCTTCTGTCATGCTTTTTTTTTTAGCAACCGTACAGGTGTAGAATCTTAATTTGACCTATATTGCCACAGCAAAATAATCCTGCAGCAACAGGATTTGAACGTTTAGTCCACAATGTTGCTTGATCAGTGGTTAGGCTATTAGCTGGCCAAAATTAGGTTACATGAAAAGTGCAATACTGTTGATATAACCGTGTGTTAGTGCAGGTTTTCAGTGAATTTATGTAAATCATGAAGCTCAAATTCTCAGCAACAAAAGAGTGATTAAATTAAGATCCTAAACCTGCATGTAGAAGTTTATTGAGGAGGTTAAGGACACTATATAAAGAGCTTTCGTTCCCTTCTACATTGTGTCCTCGTATACAAAACATACTGAGACAGAGACATTACTGACACACTCTCTCTCTCTCTCAGAGCTAAGGGACCTGTATTGTCTATTGTTGACCTCACAGACCTTAGTCCAATAAATATGTCCAATATGTTCAAATATTTGAGCTGCACATAATTTAGGCTACTTGGCCTTGTACAATTGAGCCAATGACGTAGTGCAAACCCCAAGCGAAGGACGTCTGCTGACTTTGCTCCAAGCGAAGGAAGTCTGCTGACTTTGCTCCAAGCGAAGAAGGTATTTGACATGTGTATTTAATCCAGATCCGCTCCCTCATGCAGCTGTTGACTCAACACAGAGCAGAATGTTTGGACTCTCAACTCCTCCAGAGCGAAACAAACTGCCCAACTACAGCTGTCAAACACAACCAGTCCAACTGCTCTGTGGCGGTGTCAGTCAGATACATAATCTGTCTCAAAGAAGCTTCTTTCACTTTTAGTCAACTCAAACTGATGCTCTCCTCTTTTGATTGAAAACCTTCTGAACATTTTCCATGTCACTTCAGATCTGCTCATCCTACTCTCTAATTTCTCTCTTTCCCCTCTCTTCAAATCTGCTCCACACATCCCCCTTCTCTTCTCTTCTCTTCTCTTCTCTTCTCTTCTCTTCTCTTCTCTTCTCTTCTCTTCTCTTCTCTTCTCTTCTCTTCTCTTCTCTCTCTCTCTCTCTCTCTCTTCTCTCTCTCTCTCTCTCTCTCTCTCTCTCTCTCTCTCTCTCTCTCTCTCTCTCTCTCTCTCTCTCTCTCTCTATCTATCTATCTATCTATCTATCTCTATCTCTCTCTCCCTCCCACCCTGCCTCCCCCCAGGGTGTGCAAGATGGCAGTGTGGATCCAGGCCCAGCAGCTCCAGGGGGATGCACTACACCAGATGCAGTCTCTCTATGGACAGCACTTCCCCATCGAGGTGCGCCACTACCTGTCCCAGTGGCTTGAGGGCCAACTCTGGTGAGTGCAGCACAAAGCACACCACTCTACCTGACAGAAAGACATGCCTCACCCGATAACCCTCACATTCGGTTCAATCACAGTCACAGTAGTAGCAGTGGCCATCGAGGTGTAGTAGCCTGAGAGCAATGTATAGTAGCAAGTGTGTAAAGTCACTGTCCCTGTGTATGTGCTTGAGTGAAGGTGTGTGTGTTAGGGAATGCATCGGGGATTTGTGGCTGTCTGTTCTGCATGTATGTACATACAGGATATCTCTGAGCATTCTATATGTCCCTATGCCAGGGATGTGATCGATCTGGAGAACCCCCAGGAAGAGTTTAAGGCCAAGCGTCTGCTGGACAGCCTGATCCAGGAGCTGCAGAACAAGGCTGAGCATCAGGTGGGAGAGGACGGCTTCCTGCTCAAGATCAAACTGGGACACTACGCCAGCCAGCTCAAGGTGAGACAGATTGAACCAGTACAGTAGACCAAGGGCCCTCACGAACCTCCACAGAAAGCTAGCTAGAGAAAGGTGAGACAGATGGGCAGTACCGGTATGAAGGTGAGAGATACTGTGCACAGATACCCAGTGTATGTGAACAGAGCACAGAGCCAGTGCCCTCACAAAAACCTCCACACCTAACTAGCTAGCTGAACAGTGTTAATAAAGCCAGGCTAAAAAACTCACAATGTTATGAGAACCTTACAGCCAACTGTACCAGCCAAATCGTGGTGATTATTATTTCAATTATACTGATACCAAACCTCAGCTAAATGTTAGTTATCACAGCCTCATTGGCAAAAGGGTCATATCCATAAACCCCAACCCAACAGTATGTGAGAACAGCCTGCTCTGGTCAGTGTGTCTATATGAAGAAAAACAAAGGGTGGACAATACTGGGCTACGGTAACCAGGCAGTGTTGCCTTTTATGATTGAGCTTTTCACTCAGGGATCTCAGTGTGTTTGTATTCACCCTTATGGACAGGTTTCAGAGGAACAAGCTGTCTCCTATCACCTTCCACGGTGGGAGAAGGAGGCATCTTGTCAACACAACACTCTGTAGGCCTACAATGCAGTCTTTCAACCCTGCATGGTGCCTTGGTGTGTGTATGCGTGCATGAGAGAGGAATTTAGACCACTGTTTCCCAACTCTAGTCCTCCAGTACCCCCAACAGCACAAATGTTTATTGTAGCCCCGGACAAGCACATCTGATTCAACTTGTCAATTAATCATCAAGCCTTCGATGAGTTGAATAAGGTGTTTTTGTCTGGGGCTACAACAAAATGTGTGCTTTTGGGAGTACTTGAGGACCGGAGTTTAGAGAGAGAGAAAAGAGAGAAAGGAAGAGAAATGTAGCCAGTGGATGTGAGACCAAGTCATCTGCACTTGAGAGAAGGATCTCATTAGTCTAATTGGGTTTAGGCAGGCTCAGGGAGTGGGCTTTAGAGCGTTAGCGTGCCACAGCGCGGAAGCGGGCTAAATTGGTCAGTGTCGTGTGCAGGGCCGTACTGCCAGTCAGTGGCTAACACAGCTAACAGGCCTAACAAGGCAGCACATGTGGTCCTTGTCTTTCAGAGCACGTATGACCGCTGTCCTCTGGAGCTGGTGAGATGCATCAAACACATCCTGTACACGGAGCAGAGGCTAGTTCGAGAGGCCTCTAATGTGAGTATGAATCACACACTCTCCAACTTCCATTCCTACTCCCACCCACCTGGGAAGCTTGTTTCACAGGGATGCATATAAAATACACCTGTTGCTCTTATGCACACACACACACACACACAAACACACACACACACACACACACACACACACACACACACAAGAAATAATATGGAAATACCCACACACCTTCTATAGACATTGCAGACACCCAAACTGTGTAAACACCACACAGAGATGTTTAACATAACACGGCCAATTGCATGACATTATGGAAATCACAGCCATTGGGGGCCACTTTGCTGCCTCTCTGCCGACATCAAAGGGCGTTTACTCTCAATTTTCCCTCAGACATACGTAAACCTGTTAACAACCACATAAATACATAAATACACACAATGCACGCACACACACACACACACATAGCACAAACCTTCACACACACACCTAGTCAGAGAACCTACACAGACACAACCCATATGGCTCGCTGAAAGCTCAACTTTGAATTTCTCATTAACCAGCAATGCTGTAGGCCTGGTGTGGAGGTGAAGAAATGAGATGTTTTATAACAAGGGTTATAAAACCATAAGCCGGTGGTCCATAAAACATTTGAATATCAATAAACCCAGTGTTCAATTGATTTCCAGTCCTGCCAGGCTTCTCCTATCACAGGATTGCACATTCTACGTGATTGCATTCCCTCCTGTTTATTCAGACTGTCTTCACAGTGCTCACGTCCCCAGCTTTAACAAGCCATGGGCTGTGTCTGCCCACGATAAGGAAATGCATGTTCAGTCAGTGGTGATCACTGCTGGTTATGGTCATTAGGGATTACTGTTGAATAACACGAGCAGGGGTCATTGAGTTTGTGTTAAAGAGGCACAGGGTGATTTCAGGTTCTGTCAGTTTATGTGTCTTTCTACTCCATGTAATGATGATGAGTTCCTGCAAATCGTCAAAGCCAGCATTGTTTACCTGCACAGCCCTCTCACCTCTCTCTCCTCTCTCTGATTGGCAGTCGAGCTCCCCAGTGGGCGGGATGATGGACAGCATGTCCCAGAAATACCAGCAGATCAACCAGGTGTTCGAGGAGCTGCGCCTGCTGACCCAGGACACAGAGAACGACCTGAGAAAGCTCCAGCACAACCAGGAGTACTTCATCATCCAGTACCAGGAGAGCCTCCGCATCCAGGGTGAGTCAGCCTTGCCCTGGTCCCCCTCCTAGCCACAACACCCTGGGTCATCAACCCCAGCAGCCCTCACCTTTATAGGGTAGAATGACATGTGGGTTTGTAGGTGAGTGAGTGGGTGTCAGTGTGTGTGTGTGTGTTGTCTGCAAAGTAAAAGAAAGGTGTGTTTATGTGAAATTTGCTGACCTCCCCGTCTCTCTTGTCCTGTCCTTCCCCAATCACTCTCCTCTCCCTCTCCCTCTCTTTGCCCCCATGCAGCCCAGTTGACCAGCCTGGCCACACTGCCCCCTGCTGACAGACAGCTGAGGGAGCCCACCTTACTGAGCAAGAGAGCCACCGTGGAGGCCTGGCTCACCCGGGAGGCCAACACACTACAGAAATACAGACTGGTACACTACTTTTTATACTGCATACACACACGTACTGAAACACACACACACACACACACACACACACACACACACACACACACACACACACACACACACACACACACACACTACATGATTACAAACTGGTAGTGAACTGCAGTAGAATTATATTTGTCATTATTTAAAGCTATGAAGACAGGAGAGGAATGTAGGCTCAGAAATCTGGAGGGATCTCATGCCTTCAGGATATAAAAGCTGGGGATGTATATTGATTGGAAAATATGTATGACATGCTAATATATGGGTACATTCTTATCGGTGTGTGTGCGTGCGTGCGTACGTGTATGTGTACCTGCCTGCGTGTGTGTGTGCCTACCTACCTGTGTCCCTAGGACCTGGCAGAGAAGCACCAGAAGAGCCTACAGCTGCTGAGGAAGCAGCAGACCATCATCCTGGATGACGAGCTGATCCACTGGAAGAGACGGCAACAGCTGGCCGGCAACGGGGGTCCTCCGGAGGGGGGGCTGGACATCCTGCAGTCCTGGTGAGACCCCCTCTATCACCCTCTACCCCTCACAGAGATCGCATATGTCTATGATTGATCAAAGGGCAGGGGCCACCAAGTTAACAAGCTGACTATTGGATACCGCTGGGTTTACATGGGGTGTAGTTGGGAAGATTACTGTAGTCTAGGTTGAAGATGACAAAGGTTAAGACAATGGGATTCTAATATCCCATAACTCTTTGCAACAATGGGGAAGAATTTTAAACAATGGGACTAGCAATGTGAGCGAAAAGGACTAAAAGTGAATGTTAGCAGTACAGAAAGTTTGCCATCAAAGTAGAAAATAAACACAATCGTAGTGAATTTCAGCTAACTACTCAGCAAAAACATAGCATGACTGTTTTCCTGTCATTTAAGCGTTTTTCAAATGATCTACAACCACTTTATTACTTGTTTTTCCGAATGCTGGTCACGTTTTCAATGCTAATCCTGTAGAATCCACAACGGTCCAATGATTGTGTTTATTTTTTAACGCTCCAGCATTGAATTATTACCTTGTCTTAACCTGTATATTTTTGCCCTAGACTGTAGTCTGTCTGGTTGTCTGAGCTTGTAGGAGTCTGAACTCTGAACTTTGAGTTGTGTGATCTTAATTTGCCCAGTTTGAGAACCTTATTTCAAATGTGTGTGTGTGTGTATGTGTGTCTCTGTGTGTGTGTGTATGTTTCCCTCTGTGTGCGTGAGTGTGTGTGTGTGTGTGTGTGTGTGTGTGTGTGTGTGTGTGTGTGTGTGTGTGTGTGTGTGTGTGTGTGTGTGTGCGTGTGTGTATGACTCAGGTGTGAGAAGTTGGCAGAGACTATCTGGCAGAACAGGCAGCAGATCAGGAGAGCAGAACACCTGAGACAACAGCTGCCCATCCCTGGCCCCATCGAGGAGCTACTGAACGACCTCAACAGCACCATCACAGACATCATCTCAGCACTGGTCACCAGGTGTGTGTGTGTGCGCGTTTGCATTCGTGTGTGTTTGTGTGTGTGTGTGAGTGGCTTTGAACTGGAATGTGGGTGTGTGTAAATGTGAACCTCTTATGGAGTCACTTATCTTCAGTGTGTGTGCTACTCAGCAGTCATGTTTACACCCCCCATCTCCTCTGTGTGATGGGACTGAATGGAGAACAACTGAACTGTGTTATTCAGTGTGAACCCTTATACAAGCCCTATCCTACTGACACAACCCCTGACTCCTTATGTGGTCAATAGAGTGCGAGATTACATTTATTACCAGAATTATATTAGAAATGACTCACCACCGCACATCACAGGAGCCCAGTTTTGTGCCTCTGTGGAGCAGCAAAGCTTGTGTGTGTGTATGTGTTTGACTCTGTGCTGAGGCCAAGCTTGGTTGTTCCGGGGCAGGGGTTAGCAAGCTGCTGATAGTTCCTCCACCAGCCCAGCCCAGCTCTGCTCCCAACCCCTGCTGAACCTGCCAATGAACACACAAACACAACCCCAGTCAGCCTGCATTTACCCTCAACCCTACAAGGAGGGAGAGATGGAGGGAGGAGAGAGGGAGGCCTGCTATAGATCCGAGAGGAGAAGGAAAACAGGAGGGAGAGTTTCAAAGACATTAAGTGAAAGAAAGAAGGGGGTCAGCGATGGAGGCAAAAGGGAAATTAAAGAGGGTCGATACGAGAGCTAAAGTGACAAAAAGTGTTTGAGACTAGAGATGAAGAGTCTACAATAATGGGGAGAGGGGGAGAAAGTCACATCGGCTCAGAAAGTTAGCTTGTGTTCAATGGTAGAGTGTTGTAGCCCTGTGGGCACTGTCTGTCAGCCCGTATCAGTCCTCCAGCCTCACTGACTGGATCAGGAAGTCTTCTGAGTGCACCCAGAACCCTCTGCTCTCTCCCTATCCCCGCTGTGGTCCCCACAGAGACCCATTATGCACTGAGAAGCTGTGTCATTGTCAGAACGATGTCCGTTAGGCCACAGACGGGGGAGCGTTGAGAGCGTAACACTCCTTTTAAAGTCCATACTACTGCCCTGGTGTTTCCTCTCCTCTAAACTCGCTCTTTCCTGCTCTCCAGCGAAACCACACCCACATCCTCTCTACTGTTCCCCCTAAACCTCTAGCAGGCGCCTGGGAGGGAGGCTAGGGGGGAGGGAGGGTATCTCATCACTGCCTGCTCACAGAGTTGAGAATATTGAGTATTGTCAGCCAAGCCTAAAACACAAGCAGCGTTCTCTACTCAAAAGCCCTCTGTGCCTGAATGAATGAGTGTCACGCTGTCTGTGTGTGTTTATGTGTGGGAGCATCGAGAGCTGACAGCTTGCATACTGCATACTTTTCAAAAGCAGGTCAAATAGACTTAATAGGCAGTAGTGTGTGATGGGCAGAAATCCCTGTGGTGATCTGTTGGTTAAAGGGATAGCGCTAAATGTTTTCAATTAAGCCATTTTCCTTCTACTAACCAAGAGTCAGATGAAATCATGGATACCATTTTTATGTCTCCGCGTGCAGTTTGAAGGAAGTTGAATTTAGTTTCTGGAGTCATTACATTTACTCTGGGTAAGCTAAAATGTTGCACTATCCCTTTAAAGAAACCCTCTACACTTTCATCTGACTCTAATCTGTTTGTCCTGCCCCCTGTCCATTCTCTCTCTCGCTCTCGCTCTCGCTCTCTCTACCTCCAGCACCTTTATCATAGAGAAGCAGCCTCCCCAGGTGCTGAAGACCCAGACCAAGTTTGCCGCCACAGTGCGCCTCCTAGTGGGCGGGAAGCTCAATGTGCACATGAACCCCCCGCAGGTCAAGGCCACCATCATTAGTGAACAGCAGGCCAAGGCCCTGCTCAAGAACGAGAACACCAGGAAGTAAGTCACAGCATAGAGCCCCCTCATCACTGATATCTACTGTAGCTTTACTGCAACCTTAAGCATAACACAAGACTTAACCCTGTTTTCTTCAAACCTAGTCCATGGGATTCAGCTCAAGGGCTTGATGATTAGTTGTGTTAATGCTGGGATAGAAGAAAGATGTGCACACCCTCTGGGTCTCCAGAACACTTCTTCAGCCAGAGCTTTACAAACCCCACTCATGACCTACTGTAAACTCTGTAGTGCTTACTACAGTACAGGCCAGACACATGGCTGGAACTCAATCAATGCCACAGTGGAATCCATGGAGCAAGTGGAGATTCCACATTTAGATGATACTTTCGGGCGTTCCACATCCCACATTCCACACACCTAATAGAACCCTAAAGTAGTTAGTGTATCAATGTTATCTCAATCACCATTTCCTTCCTAGTACTAAAATAATAGCTGTGTTAGCCTATCCCTAGCCCAGGGGCAAATATGGGTGGCATATTGCAAGATTGTCAGCGTTGGCATCCTGAAAAAAACTTGTCTCACATAAATTGAAATTAGTCATTCCCCTTCATGTTCTGTGAAAGTTTCATGACTCTATCATTTAATAAATATTCTGAAGCATCTAACTCTCGTCCTCCTCCTCCTCTCCTCCCTCCTCCTCCCTTCCCCCTCTCCCAGTGACAGCAGTGGAGAGATCCTTAACAACAACTGTGTGATGGAGTACCACCAGGCCACAGGAACACTCAGCGCCAACTTCAGGAACATGGTGAGGATGGATGGGACCAGGGTAGAGGATGGATGGGACCAGGGCAGAGGATGGATGGGACCAGGGCAGAGGATGGATGGGACCAGGGAGGCTCAAACTGTAATACCACACCTAGAGAAGATTCTCTTCAGAGACAAACCCCAGCTTAACTGGAGTCCAAGAAGCTTTTGGAGATTCTGCATGCTCATTTTGTGTTCATACTCATACTGATGTCATGTTACTCAGCACACAGTTTTCAGTTCCCTGGGGTCCTCCATGGATCATTTACATGTAAACTCTGGCTTAAATGGTTACTTCGGGATTTTGGCAATGAACTTGTGAATACCATTTTTATGTCTCTGTGTCCAGTATGAATGAAGTTAAAGGTAGAATGCTAGTAAATACGCATTGGCTTGCGAAACTATCTCTAACTTCCTTCATACTGGACACAGAGACATGGTATCCATAAGTTCATCTGACTCTGGGGAAGTATGACCTCATTGCCAAAATCCCGAAGTATCCCTTTCAATCTGCTCATGGAATCAAAGGGAATCATGTATGTGTGTGTGATCAGAGAACAGCTCCTCAAAGTGAATAGACTAGAAGATGTTTGTGTGCTGTGCTGCTCTCCTCAACCCTCATGATCCTCCTCTGCGACCCCACCTCCTCTTTCATGTAGTCTTTGAAGAGGATCAAGCGCTCGGACCGGCGAGGGGCAGAGTCTGTGACAGAGGAGAAGTTTACCATTCTGTTTGAGTCCCAGTTCAGCGTCGGGGGTAATGAGCTGGTCTTTCAGGTTAAGGTAAGAACTGATAACCTGGTCCCAGATCTGTTTGTGCTGTATTGATAAGGCTTAAGAAGAGATGAGCAGAGTGGTGGACTAGCCCAAGATGAGCTGTTGGCTCTAGTCTAACCTAACGTCTCAGCGGCGTTTCTTTCTTTCTGGTCCTGACGAGAAATTTAAAAAATGTTGGGGGAGGTTCTGTTCTGCACTTTTGAACCAATGCAGTAAATGTGGAGGAGGAGTTAAGATGGAGTGTTGCCTTGTTAATGTCCAAAAGGGGAAGTCGGGTCACAAGCTCTCTTTCCATTTCTCCAGAAAACCAGATGCATCCAGTTGTCGTCGACCCGCAGAGGGTGGCTCCAGTCAATACACCTACAGTGAGGGAAAAAAGTATTTGATCCCCTGCTGATTTTGTACGTTTGCCCACTGACAAAGACATGATCAGTCTATAATTTTAATGGTACGTTTATTTGAACAGTGAGAGACAGAATAACTACAAAAAAATCCAGAAAAACGCATGTCAAAAATGTTATAAATTGATTTGCATTTTAATGAGGGAAATAAGTATTTGACCCCTCTGCAAAACATGACTTAGTACTTGGTGGCAAAACCCTTGTTGGTAATCACAGAGGTCAGACGTTTCTTGTAGTTGGCCACCAGGTTTGCACACATCTCAGGAGGGATTTTGTTCCACTCCTCTTTGTAGATCTTCTCCAAGTCATTAAGGTTTCGAGGCTGACGTTTGGCAACTCGAACCTTCAGCTCCCTCCACAGATTTTCTATGTGATTAAGGTCTGGAGACTGGCTAGGCCACTCCAGGACCTTAATGTGCTTCTTCTTGAGCCACTCCTTGGTTGCCTTGGCCGTGTGTTTTGGGTCATTGTCATGCTGGAATACCCATCCACGACCCATTTTCAATGCCCTGGCTGAGGGAAGGAGGTTCTCACCCAAGATTTGACGGTACATGGCCCCGTCCATCGTCCCTTTGATGCGGTGAAGTTGTCCTGTCCCCTTAGCAGAAAAACACCCCCAAAGCATAATGTTTCCACCTCCATGTTTGACGGTGGGGATGGTGTTCTTGGGGTCATAGGCAGCATTCCTCCTCCTCCAAACACGGCGAGTTGAGTTGATGCCAAAGAGCTCGATTTTGGTCTCATCTGACCACAACACTTTCACCCAGTTCTCCTCTGAATCATTCAGATGTTCATTGGCAAACGTCAGACGACCCTGTATATGGCTTTCTTGAGCAGGGGGATCTTGCGGGCGCTGCAGGATTTCAGTCCTTCACGGCGTAGTGTGTTACCAATTGTTTTCTTGGTGACTATGGTCCCAGCTGCCTTGAGATCATTGACAATATCCTCCCGCGTAGTTCTGGGCTGATTCATCACCGTTCTCATGATCATTGCAACTCCACGAGGTGAGATCTTGCATGGAGCCCCAGGCCGAGGGAGATTGACAGTTATTTTGTGTTTCTTCCATTTGCGAATAATCGCACCAACTGTTGTCACCTTCTCACCAAGCTGCTTGGCGATGGTCTTGTAGCCCATTCCAGCCTTGTGTAGGTCTACAATCTTGTCCCTGACATCCTTGGAGAGCTCTTTGGTCTTGGCCATGGTGGAGAGTTTGGAATCTGATTGATTGATTGCTTCTGTGGACAGGTGTCTTTTATACAGGTAACGAGCTGAGATTAGGAGCACTAGGTAACAAGCTGAGATTAGGAGCACTCCCTTTAAGAGTGTGCTCCTAATCTCAGCTCGTTACCTGTATAAAAGACACCTGGGAGCCAGAAATCTTTCTCATTGAGAGGGGGTCAAATACTTATTTCCCTAATTAAAATGCAAATCAATTTATAACATTTTTGACATGCGTTTTTCTGGATTTTTTTGTTGTTATTCTGTCTCTCACTGTTCAAATAAACCTACCATTAAAATTATATCATTTAGTAGGCTGATCATTTCTTTGTCAGTGGGCAAACGTACAAAATCAGCAGGGGATCAAATACTTTTTCCCCTCACTGTATTCCTTACCCTGCTCCTTCAGTGAACATATTATGAGTAGTAATAATTCTGAAAGCTATGTCACACATTGTCAATGGTACAGGAAACATATACAGTGCATTCGGAAAGTATTCAGACCCCTTTTGTTACGTTACAGACTTATTCTAAAATGGATTCAATAAATATAAATCCTCATCAATCTACACACAATACCCCATAATGACAACGTGAAAACTGGTTTTTAGAAATACCTTATTTACATGTATTCAGACCCTTTGCTACGAGACTCAAAATTGAGCTCAAGTGCATCCTGTTTCCATTGATCATCCTTGAGATGTATCTACAACTTGATTGGAGTCCACCTGTGGTAAATGTAATTGATTGGACATGATTTGGAAAGGCACACACCTGTCTATATAAGGTCCCACAGTTATCAGTGCATGTCAGAGCAAAAACCAAGCCAAGAGGTCGAAGGAATTGTCCATAGAGCTCCGAGACAGGATTGTGTCGAGGCACAGATCTGGGGAAGGGTACCAAAAAATGTATCCAGCATTGAAGGTCCCCAAGAACACAGTGGCCTCCATCATTCTTAAATGGAAGAAGTTTGTAACCACCAAGACTCTTCCTAGAGCTGGCCGCCTGGCCAAACTGAGCAATCTGGGGAGAAGGGCCTTGGTCAGGGAGGTGACCAAGAACCCGATGGTCACTCTGACAGAGCTCTAGAGTTCCTCTGTGGAGATGGGAGAACCTTCCAGAAGGACAACCATCTCTGCAGTACTCCACCAATCAGGCCTTTATGGTAGAGTGGCCAGACGGAAGCCACTCCTCTGTAAAAGGCACATGACAGCCTGCTTGGAGTTTGCCAAAAGGCACCTAAAGGACTCTCGGACCATAAGAAACAAGATTATCTGGTCTGATGAATCCAAGATTGAACTCTTTGGCCTGAATGCCAAGCGTCACGTCTGGAGGAAACCTGGCACCATCCCTACGGTGAAGCATGGTGGTGGCAGCATCATGCTGTGGGGATGTTTTTCGGCGGCAGGGACTGGGAGAGCGGAGCAAAGTACAGAGAGATCCTTGATGAAAACCTGCTCCAGAGCGCTCAGGACCTCAGACTGGGGCGAAGGTTCACCTTCCAACAGGACAATGACTCTAAGCACACAGCCAAGACAATGCAGGAGTGGCTTCGGGACAAGTCTCTGAATGTCCTTGAGTGGCCCAGCCAGAGCCCGGACTTGAACCCGATCGAACATCTCTGGAGAGACCTGAAAATAGCTGTGCAGCGATGCTCCCCATCCAACCTGACAGAGCTTGAGAGGATCTGCAGAGAAGAATGGGAGAAACTCCCTAAATACAGGTGTGCCAAGCTTGTAGTGTCATACCCAATAAGACTCAAGGCTGTAATCGCTGACAAAGGTGCTTCAACAAAGTACTGAGTAAAGGGTCTGAATACTTATGTAAATGTGATATTTTAGTTTCTTATTTTTATTAAATCTGCAAAATTTTCTAAGAACCTGTTTTTGCTTTATCATTATGGGGTATTGTGTGTAGATTAATGAGGAAAAAAAACAATTTAATCAATTTTAGAATAAGGCTGTAACGTAACAAAATGTGGAAAAAGTCAAGGGCGCTGTATGCTCCCCTACTCCCAAAACACATTTGTTCATGTATTTCTCAGAATTATATGGATTGTTTAGTTGGAACACAAAGCGCTGTACAGTAGGCTAAAGTGAAAATATGTTTTACATGAGTTGCCTTCAGACGATATGTGATACACATGCACATCATTGTGTTTGTAATGACCCCTGACCTTTTTCTTCTCTCTCTCTCTGTCTCTCTCACTCTCTCTCTCTCTCTGTCAGACGTTATCACTTCCTGTGGTGGTGATCGTCCACTGTAGCCAAGAGAATAACGCCACGGCAACGGTGCTGTGGGACAACGCTTTTGCCGAACCAGTAAGTTCAGTCTGATCATCACATTGTGTTGTGTGTGTTTGTGTGTATGTGTGTGTGTGTGATGATGTCTTTAATATTTTACATTGTTTTGTTTTTCTCTTGATGGACATTCTGGCATTTCCCTGGTCTTGTCTCCTCCTCCCCAGGGTCGGGTGCCCTTCATAGTGCCTGACAAGGTGCTGTGGCCCCAGCTGTGTGAGACCCTCAACATGAAGTACAAGGCGGAGGTGCAGAGTAACCGTGGCCTCTCAGAGGAGAACCTGGTCTTTCTGGCCCAGAAAGCCTTCAGTAGCTCCAGCATCAACCCTGATGACTACCGCGGCATGACCATGACCTGGTCCCAGTTCAACAGGGTAAGACCATGGCTGCGTCTCAAATGGCACCATATTCGCTATGTAGTGCACTACTTTTGACCAGAACCTTATGGGCCCTGATCAAAATGAGTGCACTATGTAGAGAATAGGGTGCCATGTAGGACACACCCCATGACTACTGACCAGTGGACTACAAAACCTGACCTCTGCATTAGGAAAAAGTGGTTGCAGAGTGGTGATATCATCTCTTTGATACTCAGAGGGAATCTATTGTAGAGTTTTTACCATCCCTGGTTTGTGTGTATATTATTTAGATGTGAGTATTTGCCACTGCAGACATAGTTTACATCTTTGGTGTTCCTTCACGTGTTTAGAGTAATGATTCCTCTATATCTGCATTCTATATCTGCTCTCCTCAGGCAGAGCGAGTCGCTAGTGTTATGTGTTTCTCGCTGAGGCTGCATCCCAAATGGCACCATATTCCCTATATAGTTCACTGGGCCTTGGTCAGAAGTAGTGGACTATGTAGGGAATAGGGTGCCATTTAGTCTGATTAGCTCTAGTCGGCTGGCCGTGAGGTCCTCAGGTCTGGTTAATGGGCCTGTTTGTCGAGACAGGAAGGGCTAATTCAGCCCCAGGCCTCATTGGCTCCCTCTAACCAGCCACTGATGACAGAGAGCACACTCACATTCAGACCTCATTCACCACAGAGCATCAGCCTCATTAGAGAGAGAGAGGGCCTAGAAACAGGAACAGGAACATGCACCTCAGAACTCACTCACTGATACACACACACACTTGCACACGTGTGTACACATGCAAGTGCACACACACACACACACACACACACACACACACACACACACACACACACACACACACACACACGAGCACACACACATTAATACAATAACCCAGTGTACTCTCTGCATTGCTGCAACAGTCATACTGATCTGAACTGGATGGATGGATGGATGGATGGATGTAAGGGGGTCTGCTGAACCCTGGGGAACATCTCTCACTGACTGACTGTCTATTGTGATTGCTGCTCTACTCTACTCTGTATGTGTGAGGGGAGGTTAGTGCGATTAAAGACAGACAACAAATGGTTTATTGACTGTATCAAACCCAATCCCTCTACCCTACAGGAGAGTCTGCCTGGCAGGAATTTCACGTTCTGGCAGTGGTTTGATGGGGTCATGGAACTCACGAAAAAACATCTCAAACCACACTGGAATGATGGGTAAATATTAATCCTAGAATTTCTACTCCATAACAACCTGTGGAAATGAGGTTTGACTTGGATTGTGTGTTAGAACTACAGACGCCTGCTGCGTGCACCCACTACCCAAGTAGACAGGGAAATGGACAGAGAAAATGGCTCAACGCCCCTTTTTGTTGTCGTTTGAATGGCAGCTGTAATGTGCTTTCTTTAGTGAGTATTGATAGAGTGCACTTGGTGTATTTTCCTCTTAAGCCCCCCTGCTGTTGCAGCCTTACATTTTGATTGCTTTTTAAATCTCAACGAGCCTACCAAAAGGCCCTCCCTACCATGGACATGGCTTTACCATAGCAACCACAGGGGCCGGAGATATTTATCCATACCTGTAATGGGTCAAGAGGATAAAAGGATTGTAGGGGAAGGGGGCGGGGGTGGCATGACAATGTATGTAACAATGTATCTTTGTCTATCTCTCTCCTTCTGTCCTCCTTATGTCCTCCTTATGTCCTGTCCTCCTTCTGTCCTCCTTATGTCCTCCTTCTGTCCTCCTTCTGCCCTCCTTATGTCCTCCTCCTGGGCTTTTTATTCTCTGTTCAAATGTCTGTCTGTGTTTTTCCTCTCTCTGTCTCTCCCCTTCTCTCGCTCTCTCTTCCTTCCTCCATTCTCTATGTGCAGGGCGATACTGGGCTTTGTGAACAAGCAGCAGGCCCAGGACATGTTGATGTCCAAACCCAACGGGACCTTCCTGCTCCGCTTCAGCGACTCTGAGATCGGAGGGATCACCATCGCCTGGGTGGCTGAGAATCCCAACAAACCAGGTACTGACAATCAACCAACCAACCAATCAATCGATCAATCAATTAATTATTTTGTCAGTTAGTCAGTTAGTCAATAAATTAATATTTGACGGAGAAGGTCTGTAATAATAGCCAAGTGGAACTATAATAAGTGTGTCTGTTTTCAGGGGAGAGGATGGTGTGGAACCTCATGCCCTACACAACCAAAGACTTCTCCATCCGCTCTCTGGCTGACCGCATCAGTGACCTCAACCACCTCCTGTTCCTCTACCCAGACAGACCCAAGGATGAGGTCTTTTCCAAATACTACACGCCACCCCTGTGTATGTACCTAACCTCTATTAATCTCTATAAAAATAAATGATGACATATAATTATACTGTAGTATCTCTTCTCTATATCTGTTGCAATTTGGTCAGATTGAGGCTGTACAACCACACTGAGGAACCTGTGAATGTGGACCATATCTGCAGTCTGAACATAATGATTCTCCCTGTCTCTCCTTCACTTGCCTTTCTCTCTTACAGCCAAAGCAGTGGATGGATACGTGAAACCGCAGATCAAACAAGTGGTACCAGAGTAAGTCTCTCTCTCTCTCCTTTTCTCTCTGTGGCAACAGGGCTGATTTAATCACCTAACAATGGGGCCTGAATGCAGATCAACCATTAGGTCTTCACTCCAGATGGAGGAACCAATTAGAGTCCAGTATCCGCGGGCCTGAGTGTGCCTCTGTCCCTCTCATCACTACACTTAGTAATGTTAGTCTGGGTAATGAGTTAGCAGGGTCCCTATTGTTACCAGGGGGCTGTGGGCCTCTCAGTGGGAGGGCTCCAGGGGATGCTGCCCAGCACCCTGCCTAACCTGCTACTGCTGCTCAAAGGGACTGGTCATTAATGAACCAGAGGAGGCAGAGCAGTAGCAGGAGGAGGGGGTGGTGGTGAGGGATGATGATGAAGGTTGCCCTGGTAACCCACAAAGCTAGCGTTTGGAGTGACGTTCTCTGACTGGTGTGCGTGCGTGTCTGTCTGTCTGTTTGTCTGGACCTGCAGGTTCACCACGGCCAATCTTGACCCAGCAGCAAACCCCACCTACATGGATCACGGAGCCTCCCCTACTGTCAGTCACCCTCAAACCTACGGCATATACCCACCTATGTGAGTATAGATTACATATGTGTGCGTGCATGTGTGTGTGTGAGGTGTGTGTGTCTGATGGCCTGTGTTACTAACCGGTCCCTGTGTTGTGGCAGGAGTGACTCCATGTTAGATGCGGACGGTGACTTTGACCTGGATGACACCATGGACGTGGCGCGACACGTTGAGGAGCTGCTGCGGCGACCGATGGAGAGCCAATGGAGCGGCCAGCAGTCGTGACCCTCAATCTCTGACCCCTGACACCAACAAAAGAACTTCGCCCCTTTCGACATTTCTGATGGTTTAATTCCATTCATTTCCTCCTGTTTTATTTCAGATAGCTATAATGTGAAATGTTAATAATGGTTGTGATTGTCTTTTTGTTTTTTCTTTTCAGCATGCAAACTGCATGTCAGTTACCTTTTTTTTTTTTTTTACGACTATGTTACAATATTGTATGAAAAAAAGAAAGAAATGACATTCAATTCACGCATGTATTTTAGTTTTGTCATAATTCTAACAAAGATTTTTGAAGAGCACTCTCCACAACCGGTATGAAGTCATTTAAACAGTTGTATTGTTTTTATTTTTGATTAGTTATTTTATTATTGTGAATGGTTTATCAACAGTATTTTTTTCATTGAATCCACCCTCTGCCAAAAAAGAGAAACTTAAATGAAGAATTTGTTGTTATTATTGACAACATCATTGGATTTGTTGCTAAGGGAAGTTTCAATCAGTAGTATAGTAAGTCTGACTCTGTACACACTAAACTCCAAGCAGAATGGCTCTCATTTCATTCTCAGAGCACACTGAGTATCTGTGTCACACACATACACGCACGCACACATACAAGGATGCATCACACACACGCACACACACACACTGTTGCATAATATACATAAGCTCCAACTGAAACTTGGGGAGTTTGGGCCCACTCACAGGGCTATTTGAGTTTCCTATATATTGCACACAGATGTAATGTAAATACAAGCATGTATCCAGCATGGCCTGAGAGTCCACTCAGGTCTCTGGACAGCCCATAGAGAAAGATAGAGGACTCATCATTGATATAACCCGTTTTAACATGGACATTGTCATTGAGGGCTTCCACCATTTTAAAGTAGTCAACTGGTGGGGATTCCTATGAGTTGGGAGCAATCAGCCAATGAAGAAGAATAACATTTACTACTTTAGAACCTCATAGACGCTATAATGGCACAGATACAAAGATGAGTCCTCTATCTATCTCTATCTCCCCTATAGATGATGTATGTGCCATCAACGCTACCTCTCATTACCGCTCTGTCTGTCTGGTGTTTTAAACAACTCATTTGGCCATTTCTTGTTATTGGTTGTGACGTCTAGTGTTGTTAATCTATTTGGGGAGCTGTGGGGGTGTGTGTAGGGGAGCTGAGGTCACTGGGGTGTGTGTAGGGGAGCTGAGGTCACTGGGGTGTGTGTAGGGGAGCTGAGGTCACTGGGGTGTGTGTAGGGGAGCTGAGGTCACTGGGGTGTGTGTAGGGGAGCTGAGGTCACTGGGGTGTGTGTGGAGGTTGGGGTTTAGTTGGGAGATCTGTAGGAATGTCCATTACTAGGACTGATGGTAGAAGAGTCTCTATACTGGGTCCTTATTGGCTTAGTATTGTGCATCTGCTGAAGTACACTAACTACTCAATGCATAGCCTGAGACGACTAGTGGAGATCTAATTCTACTAATTTTACCATGGGGCAGAGATACATTTTTGCAGTTTTAAAGCTAATTCCCTGCAATGCTACCAGTTTTGCCATGGGGTGGAGATACATTTTTGTAGTTTTAAAGCTAATGCCCTGCAATTCTACACATTTTGCCATGACTTATGTCATGTAAATGATATCTGAGTGAGAGTGACTAGCTAGACTAACTTGCCAATGTAAAAATAGTTAGCTGACATGGCTAATTAAGTGACTGTCAGTGACAAAACAAGAGAAAAACTGCTGATGCACAACCAAATTTCAAACCTTTGTATTCTACTATTCTAACTTTCAACAGTAAGTTAAGACCCCAACTGAGTTCCTAAAAAAAGCGACTGGGGGCCCTACTTATATCGCTTATGCCTGGAGCCAGTCCTGATGGTACTCCTGTCTGTCTGTCTCTCTCTCTGTCTGTCTCTCTGTCCGTAAGCCTGTCTCCTGTTTGATGTTATTACTGATCACTGTTACTAAATCTGCATGTGCATGTCTGTCTCCGTGTGATACAACATAAAACATCAACTGACAACCTGAGCTACAGATATATAGCTATGTGTGCAGACAATATGAGGCGCTTGAACACTTGACTCATCAGTCATGAACATGAAGGCCATTGCTAACATAAGGTTTGGGATATTTTGAAACTAGCTCACTCCCTGTCTCAATATACTCCCAGTAGGATTAGTCTGCTATAGTACACCTTAGCTACCGCAATTTAACAAAGCATGTAACGATAGACCCACCTGTTGCCGTGGCTACGCTGTTCAGCCCCCCCCCCCCCACACACACACACAACCCATCCTCTATACTCATAAACTCTGCCCTCTCAGGAACGAAGCCTTATGCTTGGTTGATGTATCATAAAGTGACAAAAAGACAAATTGAGGATCTATCTATTAGTGGAGGCTGGTGGGAGGAGCTATAGGGGGATGGGCTCATTGTAATGGCTGGAATGGAATTAATGTAATGGAGTCAAACATGTCGTTTCCATATGTTCTATGTGTTTGATACAGTTCCATTTATTCCATTCCAGCCATTACAATGAGCCCGTCCTCCTATAGCTCCTCCCACCAGCTTCCTCTGCTATCTATATACAGCATATATGAATTTATTTTCTGTACCATAATTCTATTTTATTACAATAGACTGTACGTCTGTGGCACGCCCTTCTGAATGTAATCCCCTTGCATGACCTGAGGAGGGCGTACGTATAACATGGCAGCCACTACAACCTCTTAGGTTTTCATCAGAAGTATCTGAAAAAAGCCATATTGCAAACAGGAATCAGAAGAATGTTGCTTTTGTGTTTGTCCAGTTGACATGATTTAGTCTTTTCCCATCTTTGTTTATTTTATTTTCCCGGGTCAAAACAGCTAGTTTTTCTTCTTTGTATTTCTTGATTTCACTGATGTTTTTTGAAGAGTCAAAGATACATGGGAATTCTTGTGACGTTTCCTTTTTTTTAACATTATTCTGATCATTTCAATCTTGGACCTTTGCTTCACCTTAGTTAGTCTATGTACTCTGGAAGCTGTATTTGAAGCTGTGTTGTCACGAATTCAGCCGAGGCTGCTCCTCCTCCTTGCTCGGGCAGGCTTCGGCGTTCGTCGTCACCAGAATACTAGCTGCCACAGATCTATGTTTCTGTGTTCTACTTGTTTTGTCTGGTTGTACACACCTGGTTCCAATTTACGTTAATTTGTGTCCCTAGTTTACCCTCTGGTTCTCTCATGGTGTTATGCGTGATTGTTCATTGTTTTGTTGTCTTTTGCATGTGAGTCTGTATTTTTCTTCCCTGCGTGGAAGATATGTTTATTTACTTGTGATAAGTAAAGTACGTCGTTGACTAAGTTCTGTGTCCTGCGCCTGACTCCGTCCTACCGCTACACACTGACGCATGACAGAATCACGCACCATTATGGAGTCAGCAGGTACATCCATTCCTTCAGGATCAGTGGAGGAACGCATCCAGCAGCACTCGACCATGCTACAAACTCTTGGCACAGCCATGGATCGAGTAGTACAGACTATGGAGCGATGGGAGAGTTTTTTTTTTTCTACACCTCCTTCCACTACTATTCACTCCACACTGCTGTCCACCCCTTCACCACCTGGATCCAGTGGGATTCGGCTCTCGCTCCCGAGGGCATATGATGGAACAGCTGCCGGGTGCCAGGGGTTTCTGCTCCAGGTGGAGCTCTACCTGACAACCATCCACCCGGCTCCCTCGGGATACGAGAGCGTGTCCGCCCTCATCTCCTGTTTGTTGGGGAAAGCGCTCGAGTGGGCCAACACTGAGTGGGGAGGAATAGACACGGCATCGGTGCGCTATGAGGATTTCACCCGCCGTTTCCGGGCGGTTTTCGATCATCCAACGGAGGGGAGAGTGGCGGGGGAACGGTTGTTCCACCTCAGACAGGGGAAGAGGGGCGCACAGGACTTCGCACTGGACTTCAGGACTTTGGCAGCCAGCGCGGGATGGAATGAGAGGGCCCTGATCGACCATTACCGATGCAGCCTACGGGAGCTGGCCTGCAGGGACACCACCCTTAACCTGGACCAGCTGGTAGATTTATCGATACGACTGGATAACCTGTTGGCCACCCGCGGACGTCCGGATCAGGGTCCGTCCAGTCCATTCCCCAGCACTTCCGACCCTACACCGATGGAGCTCGGAGGTGCTGATCTAAGGGTGACCGGAAGGGGGGCTGTTTCCTGCACCAACTGTGGCTGCAGAGGACACACTGCTGGTCGGTGCTGGAAAGAGTCCTCAGGGAGTCGAGGTAGCAGGCAGGGCACTGGTGGACCACCCCAGGTGATTAGGCACCCGACTCACCCAGAGCTCCCTGTTGCGCACATGTGTGTTCATGTAGAATTTCCTGAGTTTTCCACGCATTCCCAGCATAAGGCGCTCGTAGATTCAGGCGCAGCTGGGAATTTTATGGACCGTCTATTTGCACATAGATTAGAGATCCCTATTGTGCCTGTTGATGTGCCCTTCCCTATCCATGCCTTAGATAGTCGCCCTTTAGGGTCAGGCCTGATTAGGGAGGTCACAGCTCCACTCTGGATGAAGACGCAGGAGGGTCATGAGGAGAGAATTAGTCTCTTCCTGATCGATTCTCCTGCGTTTCCAGTGGTGTTGGGGCTTCCCTGGTTAGACTCTCATGACCCCAATATTTCGTGGCAACAGAGGGCTCTCAAGGGATGGTCCCGTTAGTGCTCGGGGAGGTGTGTAGGTGTTTCCGTAGGTGCAACTACGGTGGAGAGTCCAAACCAGGTCTCCACTATGCACATTCCTCCCGAATATGCCGATTTGGCTCTCGCCTTCTGTAAAAGGAAGGCAACTCAATTACCACCCCATCGACAGGGGAATTGTGCGATAAATCTCCGGGAGGGCGTTGCACTTCCTCGGAGTCATGTGTATCCTCTGTCACAGGAAGAGACAGCGGCTATGGAAACATATGTGTTCGAATCTCTGGGACAGGGATACATTCGGCCTTCCACTTCTCCTGCCTCCTCAAGTTTATTTTTTGTGAAGAAGAAGGATGGAGGTTTACGCCCGTGCATTGACTATCGAGGTCTCAATCAGATAACGGTGAAGTACAGTTATCCACTACCTCTCATTGCTAGTATGATGGAGTCATTGCACGGGGCTCACTTCTTCACCAAATTGGATCTCAGGAGCGCGTACAACCTGGTGCGTATCCGGGAAGGGGATGAGTGGAAGACGGCATTTAGTACTGGGCACTATGAGTACCTCGTCATGCCGTATGGGTTGGCGAATGCTCCCTCAGTCTTCCAATCCTTTGTCGATGAGATTTTCAGGGACCTGCACGGACAGGGTGTAGTGGCATATATATATTATATTCTCATATACTCCTTGGTGCGCAAGGTGCTTGGTCGACTGTTGGAACATGACCTGTACATCAAGGCTGAGAAATGCCTGTTCTTTCAACAGTCCGTCTCCTTCTTAGGCTACTGCATGTCCGCGTCAGGGGTGGAGATGGAAAATGACCACATTTCAGCCGTGCGTAATTGGCCGACTCCAACCACGGTTAAGGAGGTGCAGCGATTCTTAGGGTTTGCCAACTACTACCGGAGGTTTATCCGGGGCTTTGGTCAGGTAGCGGCTCCCATTACCTCCTTGCTGAAGGGGGGACTGGTGCGCCTGCAGTGGTCAGCTGAGGCAGACAGGGCTTTTGGTCACCTGAAGGCTCTGTTCACCTCGGCTCCTGTGCTGGCTCATCCTGATCCCTCCTTGGCATTCATAGTCGAGTTGTACTGTCTCAGCGCTCGGGTACGCCACCAAAGCTCCGCCCCTTTGCTTTCTTCTCGAAGAAGCTCAGTCCGGCAGAGCGTAACTATGATGTGGGGGACCGGGAGCTGTTAGCTGTTGTTAAGGCTTTGAAGGCGTGGAGACATTGGCTTGAGGGGGCAAAACACCCTTTCCTCATTTGGACTGACCACCGCAATCTGGAGTACATCCAGGCGGCGAGGAGACTGAACCCTCGCCAGGCAAGGTGGGCCATGTTTTTCACACGTTTTGTTTTCACCCTCTCGTACAGACCAGGTTCCCAGAAGGCTAAGGCAGACGCTCTGTCCCAGCTGTATGACACAGAGGAGTGGTCCAGGGAGCCCACTCCCATACTTCTGGCTTTTTGTCTGGTGGCACCAGTGGTATGGGAGGTTGACGCGGACATCGAGCAGGCGTTACGCACGGAGCCCACTCCCCCCCAGTGTCCAGTGGGTCGTGTGTACGTTCCGTCTGATGTTCGCGATCGATTGATCTATTGGGCTCATATGTCACCCTCTTCTGGTCATCCTGGCATCGGTCGGACAGTGCGCTGTCTTAGTGGGAAGTACTGGTGGCCTACTTTAGCCAAGGACGTGAGGGTTTATGTTTCCTCCTGCTCATTGTCCGCCCAGTGCAAGGCACCTAGACACCTGCCCAGAGGGAAATTACAACCCCTACCCGTTCCACAACGGCTGTGGTCACACCTATCGGTGGATTTCGTTACGGACCTCCCCCCATCACAAGGGAATACTACGATCTTAGTCGTTGTGGATCAGTTTTCTAAGTCCTGCCGTCTCATTCCTTTGCTCGGTCTCCCTACGGCCCTACAGACTGCGGAGGCCCTGTTTACTCACGTCTTCCGGCACTACGGAGTACCTGAGGATATAGTGTCTGATCGGGGTCCCTAGTTCACATCAAGGGTCTGGAGGGCGTTCATGGACCATCTGGGGGTCTCGATCAGCCTGACCTCAGGTTTTCACCCCGAGAGTAATGGGCAGGTGGAGAGAGTAAACCAGGATGTGGGTAGTTTCTAAGGTCCTATTGCCAGGACCGGCCGGGGGATTGGTCGGTTTACATCCCCTGGGCAGAGATGACCCAAAACTCCCTCCGCCACTCCTCCACTAACCTGTCTCCATTTCAGTGTGTACTAGGTTATCAGCCGGTCCTGGCACCATGGCATCAGAGCCAGATCGAGGCACCTGCGGTGGATGAATGGTTTCGGCGTTCGGAGGCGCCGAACGCCACCGCAGTGAGGCCCCGGTGTATTCACCGGGGGACCGGGTCTGGCTCTCGACCCGAAACCTGCCCCTTCGCCTGCCCTGCCGGAAGCTGGGTCGGCGGTTTGTGGGGCCATTTAAAGTCCTGAGGAGATTGAACAAGGTTTGTTATAGGTTACAGCTCCCTCCTGATTACCGTATTAACGCCTCGTTCCATGTGTCTCTCCTCAGGCCGGTGGTGGCTGGTCCACTCCAGGAGTCTGAGGTGCGGGAGTTCCCTCCGCCCCCACTGGACATCGAGGGGGCATTGGCATACTCTGTCCGTTGTCTGGTTGTACACACCTGGTTCCAATTTACGTTAATTTGTTTCCCTATTTTACCCTCTGGTTCTCTCATGGTGTTATGCGTGATTGTTCTTTGTTTTGTTGTCTTTTTCATGTGAGTCTGTATTTTTCTTCCCTGCGTGGAAGATATGTTTATTTACTTGTGATAAGTAAAGTACGTCGTTGACTAAGTTCTGTGTCCTGCGCCTGACTCCGTCCTACCTCTACACACTGACACATGACGTGTTCTGTTCAGTGTTAGTTCCATGTTTGTGGTTTGTTTTTAGCACTTCGGATGTGTTAAAAGAAAAACTGCAATAAAAAAATAAAAATAAAAGTTTTATAAATAATTTCAACCGTAATATGTATGCGAAATAAGTTGTGACTGAATAAATGTAATGGTTTATTTGTTCACATTCAATGTCAGTCTGAACCTTACCGATACTGTACATGAGACCATTTCAATAGAGTCAATTCAGAATGTAAACTCAAATTCCAATTCCAATTTCTTCTCATTGAGCATTGAAGAAAATTGGAATTGGAATTTCAGTTGACTTTCTGAATTGACTGAATAGAAAAGGACCCCAACCCTGACTAGCCTTTCAACTGCCTTCTGACATTGCAGCACTACATGCCTTTTTACACTTACCCTCTAACACATGGATGCATGCAGCAATCTGCTGTTGAGTGACATGAGCTGTGATCATTGCATGTTATACATTATAATTATCAGATCAGATTGCACTTAAGCACCATTGTGATTCTAACCTCCCACTAAGCCAAACTGCATTTAGACGGTCGTATGTACAAATACTCACTCACTATACGTTTGCTGTACTTGAATGAAGAGAGACCAATAATCACAAACAAAGGGGGACTATGCCATGCAGCAGGGATGTTGATATTGAACTGAACCTCATTGACCTACCATTTGCCTTAAAGGTCCAATCAGAAGTTGCTACATCCATTTTTGGACTTATAAATTAATTACACTGCTCAAAAAAATAAAGGGAACACTTAAACAACACAATGTAACTCCAAGTCAATCACACATCTGTGAAATCAAACTGTCCACTTAGGAAGCAACACTGACTGACAATAAATGTCACATGCTGTTGTGCAAATGGAATAGACAACAGGTGGAAATTATAGGCAATTAGCAAGACACCCCCAATAAAGGACTGGTTTTGCAGGTGGTGACCACAGACCACTTCTCAGTTCCTATGCTTCCTGGCTGTTGTTTTGGTCACTTTTGAATGCTGGCGGTGCTTTCACTCTAGTGGTAGCATGAGACGGAGTCTACAACCCACACAAGTGGCTCAGGTAGTGCAGCTCATCCAGGATGGCACATCAATGTGAGCTGTGGCAAGAAGGTTTGCTGTGTCTGTCAGCGTAGTGTCCAGAGCATGGAGGCGCTACCAGGAGACAGGCCAGTACATCAGGAGACGTGGAGGAGGCCGTAGGAGGGCAAAAACCCAGCAGCAGGACTGCTACCTCCGCCTTTGTGCAAGGAGGAGCAGGAGGAGCACTGCCAGAGCCCTGCAAAATGACCTCCAGCAGGCCACAAATGTGCATGTGTCTGCTCAAACGGTCAGAAACAGACTCCATTAGGGTGGTATGAGGGCCCGACATCCACAGGTGGGGGTTGTGCTTACAGCCCAACACCGTGCAGGACGTTTGGCATTTGCCAGAGAACACCAAGATTGGCAAATTCGCCACTGGCGCCCTGTGCTCTTCACAGATGAAAGCAGGTTCACACTGAGCACGTGACAGACGTGACAGAGTCTGGAGACGCAGTGGAGAACATTCTGCTGCCTGCAACATCCTCCAGCATGACCGGTTTGGCGGTGGGTCAGTCATGGTGTGGGGTGGCATTTCTTTGGGGGGCCGCATAGCCCTCCATGTGCTCGCCAGAGGTAGCCTGACTGCCATTAGGTACCGAGATGAGATCCTCAGACCACTTGTGAGACCATATGCTGGTGCGGTTGGCCCTGGGTTCCTCCTAATGCAAGACAATGCTAGACCTCATGTGGCTGGAGTGTGTTAGCAGTTCCTGCAAGAGGAAGGCATTGATGCTATGGACTGGCCCGCCCGTTCCCCAGACCTGAATCCAATTGAGCACATCTGGGACATCATGTCTCGCTCCATCCACCAACGCCACGTTGCACCACAGACTGTCTAGGAGTTGGCGGATGCTTTAGTCCAGGTCTGGGAGGAGATCCCTCAGGAGATCATCCGCCACCTCATCAGGAGCATGCCTAGGCGTTGTAGGGAGGTCATACAGGCACGTGGAGGCCACACACACTACTGAGCCTAATTTTGACTTGTTTTAAGGACATTACATCAAAGTTGGATCAGCCTGTAGTGTGGTTTTCCACTTTAATTTTGAGGGTGACTCCAAATCCAGACCTCCATGGGTTGATACATTTGATTTCCATTGATAATTTTTGTGTGATTTTGTTGTCAGCACATTCAACTATGTAAAGAAAAAAGTATTTAATAACATTATTTCATTCATTCAGATCTAGGATGTGTTATTTTAGTGTTTCCTTTATTTGTTTGAGCAGTGTATATGTACCCATTGATTCTTGAAGAATATAACTTATACATTCCTCATGAGCTTCGTTTAATTGTCCTACCCCATCAGAACCCAAAATATGAGCTTGTTATACTTGTAAACAAAGTAAATGTAAAAAAAAACACTGTATAGCCTCAAAACATGGTTAAAACTATAAGACAAACTGCATTTGGACGGTCTTATGTACAGATACTCACTCACTATACGTTTGATGTACTTGAATGAAGAGAGACCAATAATCACAAACAAAGAATGGGACTCTATGCCAAGCATGCTGTTGACATTGAACTGGAACCTCTACCATTTGCCTTAAGAAAGTGCACTTCTGTTTTTATTGTAGCAGCTTGATCAAGCAGGTCCTATCTGTACTTCCGACTGGGCGCACACTGGTTGAATCAATGTTATTTCCACGTCATTTCAATGAAATTACGTTGAACCAACGTGGAATAGACGTTGAATTGACATTGGGTACAGTATAGTCCAATGATTCTCACACTACTTTCACAGCTTCCGTGTTTCTTTGAAGAACAATTTGTTGAAAAATACAGGTCCAAGCATGTCATGTAGGTGGGTGAGAGTTGAGAGTGGTTATTGACCTCATGCTGCAGTGTTAATTTGGCAGTACTTCCTCTCATCACAATACTTCATGTGCCTCTTCCTCGATCTAGGCTTGGATGGACTGACATGTCACTGCTCAGATGCAGTCTGTGGTCCACTGCACGCACTACCTCTTCCTTTCGTTCGCTCTCTCTGTCTACATCCCTCTCTCCCTCTAAACCCTGTGCAATCCCTCTAATCTCGCTTCGTCTCCCTCCACACTGGTTTATGTGATCGGTTGTCCAGTGGCAACTCACATCTGCTATCGTGTGGCAGGAACACATATTGTCTCTGAGACATGGTACCGGACCGGTATGCACTGTACCTTTAATGCCAGAGGGGCTCTTCTCACCTGTCACTCAGGGCCCAGGGGACATGGAAAAGTAATGAAACAATGTAATTAACCTAATGCATGAACAGTAATCGACTATGACCCCATTGATTACTATAAAATATGTTATGATTGTCAATCTCCTATGGAACAGACAGATCCAAGACCGACTGTTTGCCTTCTCAACAAATAACTCATTAGTTGTAGTTCATTGAAATTCTCCTTCAATCACATTTACTATATTCTAATTAAAATAAATCCATTTTTAAAAACATCGGACATGTCTGGAGGTCAGAGGGAGACTGTTGCTTGGAAACGAAACTGCACGTGGTTGCTTGGATACTGTTCAATATTCACAATAGCTTTAAAAGCATAGTGTTGGACAGAGAATAAAATTCAATGTAACATAGCAGTAAGGTGAAATGGGCAATTTTTTAAAATAAAAACATACAGTATACAGTAGGCCACCACTGTTTTCTTCTGTTGACAACAGACAATTCTGCAGATAAAACAAAAATAAATATTACAGGAAACCAGCCTTTCTCACGATAAAGCAGTTTTTCCAGCAAAGGAAAGGGTTAGAGCATTGAGGGCATGTGAGGGTGAATGTGTGGGGTTATTACAGTAGAATATTGTATACTGTAGAATAATAAGGTATACTATATAAATATAGTATTATAAGGTATTCACAGCCATATCTTACTTGACATTGGATTGTATATACTCGAGATAAAATGCTCTGGGAGAGTTGCAAGACTGGCACCCACCAACTGCTATGTATAGCCTCGCTACAAAGAACTGAAAGAAACAGCTTTTTCAATGGAGCAGATCCAGCCCGTCGTTCTACCTTGTGACCACTAGATGTCATCAGTGCCCAATGTGATTCCTGCACTCTGCAATAACACTGGGAATGGAAATTAATGATGAAACATAGCATAATGCCGGTCAGCATTATGCTATGTGGGACATGTCACGAGATTAACATGTTGTAACAGGAATCGAAAAACCATGACAGACCTGCTTTTTAAAATGAGCCCTTCTGTTAGGTTCATATCATCATCCCAGCTCAATAAAGCTGTCTCAATCTCTCCTACAGGTCAGAAATTTGAATAATTTAGCCACGGCCTTGACGTCCTCCCCAGGAAACATCTTTCATCAGATAATGAAGATGCAAATTGGCACTAATTACCATCATAGTCTATGCGTACAAATTAATATTTGCATCAACCCTAGTAATTAGGGGCTCCAGTGGAAGGAGGTCCAGTCGAGGCACAAAGGACACAGACACAGTCCCTAGGATGGGACAGAAAACCACAGCACTGCTCTGATTGATTAGTAAAGAGTGTTGACGCAGAGGGTGTTTAGGGACAAGTTTAATTTCCTCCCTCCACAGAGGTCATGTGAGAGAGCACAGGAAGTGATGTGTAAGAGAAACAGAAAGTATGGTGGTTAGGCTCTGGGAGGAACACCCTCAGACCCCCTGCTGTGGCCAGTGGGGAGTCTCAGCTCACTTCACAAAAAAACGAATTACACTTTTGGGGATTATTCAGCCTCATCGTGTGTCAGAGTTCCCTCTCATATCATACACAAACACTATTCCCCTTGACAAGACGCAGCATCTTCAACTGATTCTGTTAGGTAGAACTGCTTCTCTTATGTAGACAAACCCCTGTAGCTATATATTTTCTAGATGTTGTGCATTGGTAAACAAGAATACCCTATTCATTTGTAATCAATACCATGATTTCCTGTATTGATGCATAATAATTCTCACCATGCATGAATGAGGTGAGCCTGAATGAGGGGAGAGGGTCGTAACATCTGCGGTCAAATGTCTTAAATACAAGAAATGGCCGTATACAAAAAAAACTGCCATGGTAACTAATGAAGAGGATTTGACTTGATGACCTCAACCTCCAGGACGAAAACCATAATAATAATAATAATGCCATTTAGCAGACGCTTTTATCCAAAGCGACTTACAGTCATGTGCGCATACATTTTTACGTATGGGGGGTCCCGGGGATCGAACCCACTACCCTGGCGTTACAAGCGTCATGCTCTACCAATTGAGCTACAGAGGACCACATGGGACCTGCACCGTCAGATTACCCAGCAGTCAAAGGGCCTTTCATCAGCTGTGATTGGGTAACCCTAATCAATACTATTGTCATCAATACAATCTAAAATTATCTTGCTTCTCTTCTGGAGAGGGGCTGGAGGGATCAGGGTTGGGGGTGGGGGGATGTATGGATGGCTATCCCTTCATATGTTTGTGGTTCACAGAGAGGGAGGTGGGGGAAGGGAGAGGATGGGAGACAGCACAACTCTGGCTCACTTCCTGTCACAGGAAGCTACGAGCAACCTCAATGGAAAGCAACAAGGGTGTGATTTAATTGTTAGTGGCATGATAGTCAAATGGAAAACAATGCTGCAACTGCTTTCCATTTAATTTATGCTGATCTCTCACAGTCTCTCTTGTATTCTCTCTCTTTCTCTCTCTGTCTCTCTGTCTCTCTCACTATCTCCCTCTCCAGCTCTCCTTAACAATAATTCCATTATCCTCCCCAGTAGAGTCCTCATCTCTTCATCACAACATATTTCTTCCCTAAGTGGAGGAGTGTTGGCACCCCATTTTGCAAGGATGCAGCATATGATAAGGTCCTTGGTTAATAGGTCCTGGGTATGGATCCACCGTGTGGGTCCTGGAAGGGCTCCTGTTTGAGTTTGAGGCTTGGGCGCCAAAGGCATTTGAACATTAAAGTGAGAGCCTGGCTGGAAGGCTTGGAGCAGGACTTTTAAAAGCAGGACTTATTCTGAATTATTTCAGAAGATGCGTAATATATTAATCAGAGTGAGAGAGAGAGAGAGAGAGAGAGAGAGAGAGAGAGAGAGCTAGAGAGAGAAGATAGAGAGAGAGACCGACTACCTCGCCCCAACCTCTCCCCTTGACTTATTTTTCTCATCAGTAGTATCCCTCACCTCCATCTCTCCCTCTCACCTTTCCTCGATCTTTCCATCCACCCCATCTTTCTTTATTTTCCTCCACAATTTGTTAATTTCCCTCTCCATCTTTCTACTGCTCTCTCTCTCTCTCTCTCTCTCTCTCTCTCTCTCTCTCTCTCTCTCTCTCTCTCTCTCTCTCTCTCTCTCTCTCTCTCTCTCTCTCTCTCTCTCTCTCTCTCTCTCTCTCTGTCTCTCTCTCTCTCGTTCTCTCTCTCTCTCTCTCTCTCTCTCTCTCTGCTCTCTCTCTCTCTCTCTCTCTCTCTCGTTCTCTCTCTCTCTCTCTCTCGTTCTCTCTGTCTCTCTCTCTCTCTCTCTCTCTCTCTCTCTCTCTCTCTCTCTCTCGTTCTCTCTGTCTCTCTCTCTCTCTCTCTCTAGCTCTCTCTCTCTGTCTCTCTCTCTCGTTCTCTCTGTCTCTCTCTCTCTCGTTCTCTCTGTCTCTCTCTCTCTCTCGTTCTCTCTCTCTCTCTCTCTCTCTCTCTGTCTCTCTCTCTCTCTCTCTCGTTCTCTCTCTCTCTCTCTCTCGTTCTCTCTGTCTCTCTCTCTCTCTCTCTCTCTCGTTCTCTCTGTCTCTCTCTCTCTCTCTCTCTCTAGCTCTCTCTCTCTGTCTCTCTCTCTCGTTCTCTCTGTCTCTCTCTCTCTCGTTCTCTCTCTCTCTCTCTCTCTCTCTCTCTCTCTCTCTGTCTCTCTCTCTCTCTCTCTCTCTCTCTCTCTCTCGTTCTCTCTGTCTCTCTCTCCCAGCATCTGAACTACTGTGTTCTAGAAGACTCAGCTGTGTATAAATAATTCACATTGAGAAGTAGTTTCTGGTTAATGAGTACATAGACTGACTGGCTGGCTGACTGGCTAACTAGCTGGCTGGCTGACTGACTAGCTGGCTGGCTGACTGGCAGATTGACTGGTGTAAGACGGACGAAGCAGCCGCAGGATGTAGTCTACCGCCCTCATTTAAGTTTACAGGAAGGAAGAAAACACACAGACGCACACAAACATGCACACTCTATCCTAGTTCACACTCCTTCAATTCAAAGACACATCAATGTCATAGAAAAACTACAGAGCAGCTGACCTAACCGCTCATCCATACTGCATGATTCAGATTTGGATTTGTCTGGTCTGACAAAAAAACAAGCCAGTTCTGGGTTTGATTATAATGACTTGGTTCAACAATAATGACCAAACACTCTGAGCAGCTCTACCGCAACAGCACATGATTTGTCTTCTTCCAACTGGCTGTGGTGTGATTAGTCCTCTCAGTGCGTTAGATTGTATTATCAGTGTTTATTGTTCATTGTTCCTTCCTCCTCCCCTGACATGTCTGCCTGATGGCGAAGACCCCGGTTTCATCCCAAATGGCACCCTATTCCCTTCATAATGCACTACTTTTGGTCAAAAGTAGTGCACTATATAGGGAATAGGGTACCATTTGGGATGAAACCCTGTTAGTGGGTTTGTCCTGCATCATTAGGGGTAAAACACTTTGACAGAATGATGAGTTTCTGTGAGGTCATGTGCTGGGGTTGAAGTAGATCTATAATGATTTTTGTAGAAGTCATCAGTGAATGCACAGAGATAATTGTCCCCCTTGTTCCCCAGATTTGTTGAATGACGATAGTGACAGTGATTCAGCTAATTTGTGGTCAGAATTGAATCATTACAGATATTGTGGGTTTCTATCTGCAGCAATTGAATTCTGAACTGTGGCTGTCAGACACAGGGATTGGTTGTGTACAACTTGTTCTACAGTATGAATAAATAGGTAATGGCCAACCACTTGTTCTGAGTCCTGTGCTTTTCATTCTCACCAATCAATAATGTGGAGGTGGCTGGTGTGGTGTTTGTGTGAGTGAAAGCCATGTGACATTCTCTGTGGATTACTGCTGGAGGTAATATTGATGATGTGCCACTCCCTCTCTGATTGGGACTGAAACCTGGCCTGCCCATCCAATACAGAAAAACTGAAACAATGTAAAAATAATAATAGTCTCTCGTTAACAGACTGCATGTAATATTTGGTTTTGGGTTCTGAGATTAAATTGATAACGCCCATAGGGATATGTAATATGAGGATCATCAGCATCAATGGAGCTTTTTGCCCTTGCCACCAGATAGGGCTATTTGTTCTTAATGCAGCTTAGGGGACTTTCTGAAAACCAGTCTCCCTGCTCTAAGTTTTGGCTGTGATAATAAATATGCATTTGAAAAGCCTTAGGCAATAGCCTAATGATAAGACATATTTAATGCAAATACACTCACGTTCCCTGTTAATCAGAGGAGGCTGGTGTGAGATGCTATAGGAGGATGGGCTCATTGTAATGCCTGGAATGGAATTAAGGGAACGTATCAAACACATCAAACATTTATAAACCATATTCCATTCCAGCCATTACAATGAGCCCGTCCTCCTATAGATCCTCCCACCAGCCTCCCCTGCTGTTAATACATTATTGTGTTTTAGCCTAGAAATGGCTTAGACTACAAGTTGTGGTATGAATGAGCATGAATCATTTCAGTGTGTGTGTGTGTGTGTGTGTGTGTGTGTGTGTGTGTGTGTGTGTGTGTGTGTGCGTGTGTGTGTGTGCGTGTGTGTGCGTACGTGTGTGTGCGTACGTGTATGTGTGTGTGTGTGTGTGTATGTGTGTGTGTGTGTGTGTTTGTGAATTAGCACGCACGGACATGGATTGTGTAGGGAGGGGACACGCGAGCAACTCACACAACAGCGCATTGTATATAGCTGCATCCCGCGGATGCACGTGGGGAAGCTTCTGATTTCTCATCTGCGGAGAGCGGATAGGAAAGTAGGGACCAGGCGAATAGGACGTTCTTCTGCATGCAGCCTCCGCGCAAACAAGAAGCTTGGAGAAAAACGAAAGCGCGTGTAAACGCCAATTAACGCCTTTTTATTAGCCGGAACTGTTTCTGTGCTGCTCCTTATGAATCCATGCAGTTAGCTAATCACACCAGATCACATACGGAGCACCATCTGTTCATTTTCGAGCGACAAGAAAGAGTTTGTTCTGCCAGAAGCGGATGGTTCAATCTGTCTATCCCAGATTCAGTGGACTGCGCTTCGTCTGTGGACTGATGATCTTATGTGGGCTACACAGCCGTGGGCTCATGTTTTGAAACAATGGGTCAATGCATTCGGTTGAATGTTTAGCTGTAACGTCCGTGGATGATGGCAGGGGTACACGCTTCCGAGGCTGTGTCGGGACATTTGCTAAATCCTACCATTGCAGCCTCTCCGTCACAGGACGCGACACAAATAGCGGGGTTGAACAACAATGACGCCACGGTGCTGCCTCCGACTGGCACCCGGGCATACCTGGACATTTCGGCGGCTGCCTTTGCCGCCGGGCACTCGGTCTATGGGGCGGAGGGAGTTTACACCAACGGAAGGTACATGGACCACGGGAGTCCTCGGACTGGCAGCAGCAGCCGTGACAATTCAGCCGAAAGGAGTCATGGAGGCGTGAACACACCTTGCGGCATTATGAAGGTTGGTTTGTTTTCATAAAGCCTACTTTATCAGGTCACGTCAATCAGAGGAAGCGCTTGACGGTTGCATTAATGAGGGAATCATTATCTCCTCACAGCCCACGCAAAACCACATTATGCATTCAGGTAGCCAGTGACTAGCCCTCATTGTGATTCATTCTATTGTTATGGACCCAGGGTTAGATGAACTGTTAGTGACAAAGCTGTAATAATAATAATAATAATAATAATAATAATAATAATAATAATAATAAAGGATGCTGAGTTGTTACTGTGTAACAAACTGATGGTCTAGTGCAGGGTAAACATTTAGCTGAGGAACATTTTATTATGTAGTCTGTCATTCGCAGTTAGGCTACAAGTCTCAGAAACAGTTACAATATTACAAAGAAGGTAGGACTAACTGATCCAATGCTCTGAAGTTTGCGTGATGTCCTTCTTCATGCCTTGAGGTGCTGATGGTGTGGGAAGCTGCTGCTGCGTCTGCTGCAAGGTTAGGTCACCAAAGTTGAAATAAAGGTTGTCCTCTGCTATGAGCAGAGGTTATGACATTCCCTCCCTGGATAGTGAAACATGCCTCTATAGTCGAACTACACTACTGTTCCAATAGACTTGTAAGTAGAGTACTATGTAAAAGCAAAACAAACAACACAAAACTGGCAATGCTATTTAAATCGTACGCAAAATAGTTTGTTGACCATTAAGATGAGGCCTATCCACAAAGTCTGGGCTCCTCCAGGGAATAAAAAAAAAAATGATATGCCTACATATTACAGAGAACATGTCTGCCTTTAGTCACTATTTCCCCCAAGGCATGTCTCATGTCTCCTACTCCAGGATGTATCCAGTCAGATCGTGTAGCATGACAGAGACAGACAGACGGTGTACTGAGGGGCCTTGTGGAGAAGCTCTGTGGAGGTGGGAGCTGTTGGAGAGAGAGAGTGGCATTCTGTCATTATGAGCCAGTTTGCTTAGCAACTGGCCTAAAACCCTAATTCTATATATTTCCCCTGTTATTAAATTCCCTGTGGATGTGTGGGTGAATAAATCCAAACACTGCCTGCTCTCTGGTTTGATGTGCTTCTCTGAGGTGTAGTGGAATCCTGAGAAAATGAACAAGTCCCTGAGTGTTGCTTCTCTTCACCCCAGGATGTTTTGCTCTATTGGTGAAAAGCAGGGTTGTTCTTCCAGGAAATTCCATGGAATAGTATCATACGAGGCTAAGGCCTAAATCTCTCCACCCCAAACCACTCTCCTTCCCTCCAAAAGAACTGGAGCAATCTACTGATGTTCATAAGTTCAAACTTCATAACAGAAATATGGTAAGAATGCAGAACGTATCATGTTGTCAACATGTTCTAGGTCTCAAATCCTCTAAAGCTTATTCTCAGAATGTATTGTCCTGTTCATATGGCATTGTATTGCTATAATTGTCACAGTTCCCTCAGCCAGAACCCAAAAGCAGACCAGGACAAGGAGAGTTGAACGAAGGTGAGGGTTTATTAGATACGACAAAAGGTGCAGTATAATCCAGGGACAGAGCGGGCGGCGTGGTTGAGTAGTTGGGGGTGCAGTCTGGGTCCAGTGATGGCTCGGCAGCCGCCGACCATCAGGCAGAGGTGGGGTGAAGGTTCCGGACGTGTGACTGCAGGTGGAACAAAAACGGAGGTCAGAACACAAAAACTCAACAAAGTACAAAATAACAAAACTCACGCTAGAACGCTCAACTGATACACAGAACACCTACTGTTCATGGCTAACGATCCGGCAGGAACTGGATGTTGGGCCAGAGCCTAAGAAAGGTGCTGATTAGGCCCAGGTGTGCAGATTGCTAATAGGAAGCAGGTGCGGAAACCAGAGCGCTCCCGGAGCGTTCCCGAACCCTCGGGAAACTGGAGATTACGACCAGACCCCGACTCAGACAGCCGGGATCGTTACAGTACCCCCTCCGACCAACGCCACCGGGCGAGACTCCCCGGGAGCGCCAGGATGGAGGCGGTAAAAGTCCCTGATGAGATCCGCATCTAGGACCTGTCGCCGCGGAATCCAACTCCTCTCTTCAGGACCATACCCCTCCCAGTCCACGAGATACTGGAAACCCCGGCCCCGCCGTCTGGAATCCATAATGCGACGCACCGTGTAGGCAGGACCACCTCCGATCATCCGAGGAGGAGGAGGAGGAGGCGGAGGAGGCAACAGAGGACTGAGGAAGACAGGCTTGAGGCAGGAGACATGAAAGGTGGGATGGACTCTGAGCGTCCTCGGTAGTTTGAGTCGCACTGCCACTGGATTGATCACCTTCTCCACCACAAACGGACCAATAAACTTCGGTAACAACTTCCTAGACTCAGTCCGTAACGGAAGATCCCGTGTGGCCAACCAAACCCTATCTCCGATGGTATAGGTGGGAGCGGGGATCCGGCGACGATTCGCCTGGAGCTGATACCGGTCCGAACCTCTAAGGAGTGCCTTTCTGGCCCGATGCCAGGTCCGGTGGCAACGCCGAATATGGGCCTGAACAGAAGGCACTGAGAGCTCCTTCTCCTGAGAAGGGAACAGGGGAGGTTGGTAGCCATACAGGCACTGGAAGGGAGACATCCCAGTGGCAGATGTAGGGGAGAGTATTGTGGGCATACTCAACCCAAGGCAACTGAGAGGCCCAGGAGGTGGGGTTGGAAGAGACCAGACAGCGTAGCGTGGATTCCATCTTCTGGTTGGCTCTCTCCGCCTGACCATTGGATTGGGGGTGAAAACCAGATGTGAGACTGACTGTAGCTCCAATGGCCAAACAGAAGGACTTCCAGACAGCAGAGGTAAACTGAGGGCCACGGTCGGAAACGATATCACTGGGCAAACCGTGGACCCTGAAAACCTCCCCTAACCAGGATCTCGGACGTCTCCGAGGCAGAGGGAAGCTTGGCAATAGGCACAAAGTGGGCGAACTTGCTGAATCTGTCCACGATAGTCAGAACGACCGTGTTCCCCTCAGAAGCGGGCAACCCCGTGACGAAGTCCAGGGCCAGATGCGACCATGGACGCCGGGGAATAGGAAGGGGATGAAGTAGTCCAGAGCTGGGCCGATTGGTACTCTTATTCTGCGCACACACTGGACAGGCAGCAACAAAACCCCGAGTATCCTCGGCCATGGCAGGCCACCAAAACGTCTGCGAAGAAACGCCATAGTCCGAGCCACGCCGGGGTGACAAGCCATCTTGCTGGCGTGGGACCATTTGAGGACAGCAGGACGAACCGACTCAGGCACAAACAACCGACCGGGTGGACCGTTACCGGGACCGGGCTGAGTCCGAAGGGCCGCCAGCACCTCCTCCTCAATCTTCCACATCACTGCTCCCACGACGCAGTTCCGGGGAGAATAGTCTCGGTCTTGGACCCACTCTCCTCCGTCTTGGAGAACATCCGGGACAAGGCGTCCGCCTTGCCGTTCTTAGATCCAGGTCGGAACGTCAGGGCAAACTTGAATCGTCCGAAAAACAACGCCCACCTGGCCTGACGGGAGTTGAGACGTTTAGCCGATTGCACGTAAGCAAGATTCTTGTGGTCAGTCCAGACAATAAACGGTTGCTCCGCCCCCTCCAACCAGTGGCGCCACTCCTCCAAGGCAAGTTTCACCGCGAGAAGCTCCCGGTTACCCACATCGTAATTCCTCTCTGCAGGCGAAAGGCGACGAGAGTAGTAGGCGCAGGGATGGAGTTTACTGTCCGTGGAGCATCGCTGCGACAGGATGGCGCCAACTCCCACATCCGACGCGTCCACTTCAACGACGAACTGACGGGCCGTGTCCGGTTGAGAGAGAATCGGTGCGTTGGTGAATCGCCTCTTCAAATCCAGAAACGCACGATCTGCCTCGGATTCCACTTGAAGGTCCTGATACTGGAAGTCAAGGCAGTTAATGGAGCGGCCACACGGCTGTAATCCCGGATGAATCTGCGGTAGAAATTCGCAAACCCCAAAAATCTCTGGAGTTGCAATCTCGTACCGGGCTGGACCCATTCCAGAACCGCTCTAACCTTCTCCTGATCCATCCTAATCTCACCCCTGGAGATGATGTACCCGAGAAAGGATGTAGTGTGGGCGTGAAACTCGCACTTCTCGGCCTTCACGAACAGACGATTCTCCAACAATCGCTGCAGAACCTGCCGGACATGCTGGACGTGGTCGGACGGTTCCTTCGAGAAGATCAGAATGTCATCCAGGTAAACAAACACGAAGAGACCGATCATATCTCTCAGGACGTCGTTCACCATACTCTGGAATACCGCTGGAGCATTGGTCAGTCCAAACGGCATCACCTGATACTCGAAGTGACCCATCGGTGTATTGAAACCCGTCAACCACTCGTCCCCCTCTCTGATCCGGACCAGGTGATACGCATTGCGTAGGTCTAGCTTGGTGAACACCGTAGCACCCTGTAAGGAGTCGAAGGCAGAACTCATCAAGGGCAGGGGATACTTGTTCTTGACCGTGATGTCATTCAACCCCCGATAATCAATACACGGTCGAAGAGAGCCATCCTTCTTTCCCACAAAGAAGAATCCTGCCCCCAGGGGTGATGACGAGGACGAACGAGACCAGCAGCTAGGGACTCCTTGATGTAGGTCTCCAACGCCTCACGTTCAGGTCGGGAGATACTGTATAACCTTCCCTTGGGGTAGACAGCTCCAGGAACCAGGTTGATGGCACAATCATATGGTCGGTGGGGAGGAAGTGACAGAGCCTTCTGCTTACTGAAAACTTCCCCCAAATCGTGATATGTCTCGGGAACCAGGGACAAATCTGGGGGTTTAGCCTCAATCACCTGACTGGGAACCGCATGGGGGGCAGGCAGTCTTGAGACAGTTAGCATGACAATCAAGGCTCCAACTCGTTACCTTGCCCGTCGCCCAATCGAACGTGGGATTGTGTTCCTTCAGCCAGGGGTATCCAAGGACCAGAGGAACATGGGAAGACGGCAGAATGAAAAATGAAATCATCTCCGAATGATTCCCCGACAACCGCATCTTAACCGGTTCAGTCCTCATCGTGATACGTGCCAGACTACTGCCGTTCAGAGTGGTCGCTTCAATGGCTTCCGGCAATTGCTCCTTGGAAAGCCCCAGCTGTTCCACCAACTTCGGCATCAAGAAAGCTTCCATCGGCACCTGAATCGATAAAAGCGTTAAGCGCTAAGCTCTGATTCCTGTTCACAAGGGTAGCCGGGAAGCGGGGTCTGACAGAGGTACTGAGAGGTTGAAACTGGCTCGCTAAAAGTCCTCCCAACTTTAGCGAGCCGGGCAGTTGGCGACCGCCGGGAACAAGTGGAGATGTAATGTCCCGGCGACCACAGTAGAGGCAGCAGTTGGTCTTACGTCTATGTTGACGCTCCTCCGTGGTTAACCCGTGCCGCCCCCACTTGCATGGGTTCAGAATCGAGAGAGGTCCTCTCTACTAATCCTTAGTGGTGGAGAATGATCGACGTGTTCTGGTCCACCACCCGATCCGACTGGGAACTGAGAAGCTGATCGATTGGACGGACCCCATTGCTTCTCCCTCCTTCGCTCTCGGACTCGATTATCCACCCGAATAGACAAGGCTACCAAGCTGTCCAGGTCACTAGGCTCCGGATAGGAGATCAACTCATCCTTGAGCTGCTCCGACAGGCCCTGGTAAAAGGCCGCTTGCAAAGACTCCTCGTTCCACCCACTCTCCACAGCCAACGTCTTGAACTCGATCACGAAGTCGCCACGCTAAGCAGTTCCTTGGTGAAGAGAAAACAGACGCCTAGCTCGTCCCTCCCTCGGACGGAATGGTCGAAGAGCTTCCTCATCTCGGCCGTGAACCCCTGGTATGACGCCATGCAGGGATCCTGTCGTTCCCAAACGGCTGAAGCCCACTCCAGCGCTCGACCACGCAGCAACTCAATCAAAAAGGCTATCCTAGCCTTGTCAGTGGCATAAGAGTAGGGCTGTAGATCGAACACTAATCCACACTGCATAAGGAAGGAACGGCATCTTCCCAGCTCCCCCTCATACTTATCCGGCGTCGGGACCTTGGGCTCACGGAGGGACACAACTTCAGAAGCGGCAGGCGAGATGGGTGAAACCGGTAGTGAGTCCTCCACCGGACACTGGCGTTGGTTCTGGACCTCCGTCAGGCCGGTAGAAAGGTTCCGAACTGACAACGCGATCTCCTGTAGTACCATGCTATGATGGCCCAACATCTTCTCCTGCTGGGTAATGGCATGGCGAACAGAGTCCAGGTCCGCTGGGTTCATAATTGGCCGGATCGTTCTGTCACAGTTCCCTCAGCCAGAACCCAAAAGCAGACCAGGACAAGGAGAGTTGAACGAAGGTGAGGGTTTATTAGATACGACAAAAGGTGCAGTATAATCCAGGGACAGAGCGGGCGGCGTGGTTGAGTAGTTGGGGGTGCAGTCTGGGTCCAGTGATGGCTCGGCAGCCGCCGACCATCAGGCAGAGGTGGGGTGAAGGTTCCCGGACGTGTGACTGCAGGTGGAACAAAAACGGAGGTCAGAACACAAAAACTCAACAAAGTACAAAATAACAAAACTCACGCTAGAACGCTCAACTGATACACAGAACACCTACTGTTCATGGCTAACGATCCGGCAGGAACTGGATGTTGGGCCAGAGCCTAAGAAAGGTGCTGATTAGGCCCAGGTGTGCAGATTGCTAATAGGAAGCAGGTGCGGAAACCAGAGCGCTCCCCGGAGCGTTCCCGAACCCTCGGGAAACTGGAGATTACGACCAGACCCCGACTCAGACAGCCGGGATCGTTACAATAATTATAAGGCTTTGTTGTAATATTTATTGTTTTCTTCTGTAAGTCTGCTCAGCTGTATGGCAACATTGAACTCTCACCAACTGTTGCTATTGGAAGGACCAGGATGTACTATCAAAGATGCTGGACAAATATACCATGATAGAACCAGTAAAGAAGACTCATTCCTTCCCTAGAGTAATGCATCTATAACGTAGAGACTGCCTCGACCCAGTCAGATAAGAGTTAGTTGTCCGTATGGCTTATGTGATTCACGTTGAGGAAAGTTCACCACTGGATTTGGGGTCAACACTTTGAATGCCAGGCGTAGAATGCCAGTTGACAGACAACTCACCAGAGGTTATAAGTGTGTGACTCTGTCAGGGTTGCGTGTGATAACCCAATTAGAAAACCATGTCCACTTTTAGCAGAGCATCAGTGTAATGAATACTCAGGGAGAAAAAGGTGTAGATTCACGCGCAGAGCACGGCAGGTGTTTATTTCACCTTCGCAGAAGGCAGGAATCGTGGTCACAGGCAGGCAATGGTCATACACAGGTAGGCAAACAGGCAGGTGAAACAAAACTAGAACAGAAAACTATAACTGTTTCTCACAAACGAGCTAGAAAAAGGCTTAGTAGAGTCAAAACGAACAATACCTCACAAGGCACAAACAGAATGAACTGAACTAAATAAGGAGCTGATGAGACCAGGTGAGTAACTAACACAGGTGAAATCAATGAACAAAAAATGAAAGACAGGGCTACGTTCAAGAACACAAAGATACAGGGCTACGTTCAAGAACACAAGGAACTAAGAAAATAAATACAGAACCTTACAATCAGAGCATCATTGTCGTTTCCTGTTCTCATTCCAATATGGATGTGTTGGTCCTACAGCACACTGATGTCCGCTTCTATTCCTGTATGTCCCCTAAAGGCCTACACCCATCCTTGGGGCGTAAAAGAGGTGTCTCTCTCAATGTGATTATTGGAATAGGTTAGTACACTCTGTACGTGTGGAATTGTGACTGTGCTCCCCCATATCGGGGTTAAAGGGTTAGTGTTATGGAATCGTATCACAGAACAGTTAGGGTTAACAGTCCTTTTAGATAGACTCTGCTGCAAATGTAGCCAAGAATGCATGTTCACTCATAGAATCAGAGAGGAACGTCACAACACAATGAACTTCATCTTCAGTCACAACATGGGGAACACACTGATAGAGAGTGGCATGATGCGAATCTGGGTCAGCTATCCTGTAGTAGAACTGGGTGATAAGGACAAAAATCCATATCGTGATAAAATGCCTGAATTGATGTGATAACGATAAATAGAACGATAGTTTATAACATTCATGTGCAACAAGTTCACTGCTGTAGTCCATGTGTAGTGCTGCCGGAGCTTCAATACCCACACACATGTTTCAGCAGCATGAAAGATGAGCTGAGGTGTCTGAGGTGTCTAAAGGGGGGAGTGGGGTAGAGAGGCAAATTAGCAATTACAGCATTGTGCTCATTAAAGAGATATTCTGGTGAGAGAGGACTGTAGATCGTCATTTTTTTAAACCTCCCGTTTGGACAATGTATGGCTCATACATGCATTATAAAGGATCTACAGTCCTCTCTCAGCGGAAAAAGGCACAGAATCCTTACATTCTAACCTTCCATCATTTGGTGCATGAGATCTACGTGCTCGTTCCAGTCATGTAGTGAACGCTCTGAAGCAACAAAGATTGCCTGGCTGCATGGTCTTACCATTAGTTATTTTAATAAGAGCGAAAATACATGCAATACATAGATCAAATCCATACATCATAAGTTAGAAAGAATTTGAAATTAGAAGCTAGATCTATTAGACCTCAGTAGTCGTTTAATTTGTCTCTTTCAATACATTTCTCTGGAAACCAAGCAGAAAATGATGTGCCCTAAAGATGGCATTGTAGCCAGACAAATGCATTGGAATATGATTGTCAACCCGATCAGAAACACTATGCTCAGAACCTGCATCTCCTAAATGGTGTTGCTGGTGTATAATTTTTTTGTTGTTCGAATTTTGGAATTTATTGTGCAATAGGCTAAGGTTTTTACCAGGCACGTGCATCCATCAATTTTTCCCGCTTGCGAATCACGACTTGATGCGCTCAAAAACATTTCTCTGCAAACTTTCACCCACTTTTTAGATAAGAAAATATCACCTCACCTTTCTGTATCGACCATCCATCCAAATCAAATAATTCCATGTGTCCACATTTAGTCCTTATTAAAGTTCACACAGGTATTCCATGATATGGGGTAATAATCCAACACGGCAGTTGATTGTCAGCGATCATCATTCATCATGTAGGCAAATGCTATATATAATCAATACACCACTTTCAAGGAGTAGGATATTTGATGCAAACGTATAACTTTTCCATTGTATAAAATTACATTATCACAATCGCTTGCTTGCCATACTAGTCTGAAGCAACAAGGGGAACTAGCCACAACCGAACATGAGGGACAATGTTGATTGGCAGGTGGAATTATGTCCAATGAGGTTGCAAGGTTAAAGTGGGAGGCGGGATCAGATCGGCACAGCATTGTCCAGTGAGGTTGCATGCACACCACATGAACACCACAGAGTTTTTTTCACTGTCTTTGTACACACGGTGCATGGGCTCGAGAGCAATTACTTGATGACGTTGTACACAATTGTGCAACATTTTCAGGAACCCTTTTTGGCTCTTGGGTGCTGCTTACAGAACTACTGGCTAAAACGTATGCAACACTTCCTGAAAATCTCTTTAACACATTAAAATGGCCTCCTGTAGGCATGAAGGCTGTGGCATGAGGGGGCTTAGGAGGGACCAGCGGAGCAGTGGAGAACCCATCTGTGTATATATCGTTGAACCAGCCAAATCCTGCAAGGTTGTCACCCCCTTGGTGTGGTGAGTGACTGTCCCGTGGTGGGAGGGAAGGGAAGGGAGGGCGTCTAAAGTGGTTGGAGGGGACGGGGACAGGTTGAAGGGGGATGTTCCAGTCTGGTTTTGTAAGCAGGTCTGTGGACAGCTGCAGGCTCCTGCCCTGCCTACCTCACTCTGGCTGGCTTTTGGGAATACGGCTGTGTGCCTGCCGGCCTGCCAGCACAGACTGAGAGAGGGATAGGAGGGATCTTCCCCCAGCTTGTTGTGACCATATCACAGCTCACCAAAATGGGTTTATTTATCTCTCCCCTCTCCCTCCTTCCCACCCTCTATCTCACGCTCTGAGGGGTTCTTGACCTATGGAGCAAACAAAAGGTCAAAGTCTTATTCAGAGCGGTTACTGGAAAGATGAACATGGTCAGCATGACAAAAGCAGAGCTAAAATATGACGGGATAAAATAATAACAGACGTTATACAGAGTAATACACATAACCTTAACCATAGGGCTTTGTGGTCACGGAGCTAGCTGTTGGGACCTACCATATAGCCCTACTGCATGGCACCACACCACCACTCCCCTCCCACTCTTCACCAACTCCTCTCCCCAGTCAGTCACTGAGGGGCAGGAAATCAGCTCACCCTGTCATTTATTAAACCCCCTTTCCCCTCTAAAATAACTCAGTGTGTCATACTTCTGCTCTCACTCACTGTGGAACCGGTTGGCTAACAGTCTGGCTAACAGTCTGGCTAACATTCTGGCTAACAGTCTGGCTAACAGGCTGGCTAACAGTCTGGCTAACAGTCTGGCTAACAGGCTGGCTAACAGGCTGGCTAACAGTCTGGCTAACAGTCTGGCTAACAGTCTGGCTAACAGGCTGGCTAACAGGCTGGCTAACAGTCTGGCTAACAGGCGTTCAGCTCTCTATCCTGTACCAGTCCTGGTCACATGGCTCTATAATACATTAGTCAAGCACTTAGAGAGTGTGAGAGTGAGATTAGTTCTCTATGTATCTCTCTCTCTCTCTCTGTCTGTCTGTCTGTCTGTCTGTCTGTCTGTCTGTCTGTCTGTCTCCTCTCTCTCTCTCTCTCTCTCTCTCTCTCTCTCTCTCTCTCTCTCTCTCTCTGTCTGTCTCCTCTCTATCTCTCTCTTTGATAGAGAGAGTGAGAGAGATATGTGTCTGTTAGAGGGATAGAGAGGGGATATTTTTGAAATAGATGGCGACATTCTACAATTATGTTTTTAATTAATGTTGGGTAGGCGGTATCAGAAGAACTCTGATTTGAGTGCAGCAGTCTTACTTATTCCTTTAAATCTAGGTCATATCTAAATCCAGCTCCAGTCATATTCAAGGAAAGAGATGATTCCAGGTTATACATATTCTGTTTTGCAGGGGGTGGGGAAACCCTGGAAACTAACGTGGTAATGTGAGCAGTGATTTCATAAGTCTCCAAACATCCTCTGGCTAGTTCACTTCGTCAACAGTTATATAGTGTGTTGTTTTACGAGCTCACATCTCTGTTCACATGAGGAGGAGAGAAAGGAATCTCATTCTCAATCGAGCATAGAATCTGAGGTGCATCTGTCAAACCATTCCCCCTGTTCTGGTGGTGTGGTGGGGACATTCCGTTCTAGACCACTACCCAATAACCACTCCCTGGCTTTGGATAAAACCCCACCCCCACCCCCCTCCGGTCATTAAATAAATAAAGCCCTTATAGGTTTACCCAGATCTCTCATAGTCTTTATCTGATAGTTTGGCAGTGCCAGAAATTCCCCCGAGCCCCAGATTGATCCCACCAATGCTGTCCGGGGTGATCATGGAATTCTTTCCCCAAACGTTGAATCCTGGGATTTACTTCATCCACACCAGGATTGGAGAAGCACCGAACTCAGTCAGATCCTTCTCAAATAACACTGATTACATGCTGAAGGATCCAGTGGGATAAGAAGCTGGGCATATTCTAGCCCTGGTGGTAATATCTATGGCTGATGTTATCTTGGGCCTATGAGATGGTCTCTCTTACCAGCTGACTGAAAACACTACTGTCCAATAAGACTCACTCTGATGGAGTGCTGAGAGTGGTACTCAGGGGGTCTGTCTGGCTGACTGTAGGCTGTGATTGATCTTCTCTATTTAATGAATTTGTATTTGTCACATGCTTCGTAAACAACAGGTGTAGACTAACAGTGAAAAGCTTACTTACGGGCCCTTTCCAACAATGCAGAGAGAAAAATAGAAAAATAATATAAAGATTATAATAACACGAGGAATAAATACATAATGAGTAACGATAACTTGGCTATATACAGTTGAAATCTGAAGTTTACATACACTTAGGTTGGAGTCATTAAAACTCGTTTTTCAACCACTCCACAAATTTCTTTTTAACAAACTATAGTTTTGGCAAGTCGGTTAGGAGATCTACTTTGTGCATGACACAAGTAATTTTTCCAACAATTGTTTACAGACAGATTATTTCACTTATAATTCACTGTATCACAATTCCAGTGGGTCAGAAGTTTACATACACTAAGTTGCCTTTAAACAGCTTGGAAAATTCCAGAAAATGATGTCATGGCTTTAGAAGCTTCTGATAGGCTAATTGACATAATTTGAGTCAATTGGAGGTGTACCTGTGGATGTATTTCAAGGCCTACCTTCAAACTCAGTGCCTCTTTGCTTGACATCATGGGAAAATCAAAAGAAATCAGCCAAGACCTCAGAAAAAATTTTGTAGACCTCCACAAGTCTGGTTCATCCTTAGGAGCAATTTCCAAACGCCTGAAGGTACCACGTTCATCTGTACAAAAAATGTACGCAAGTATAAACACCATGGGACCACGTAGCCGTCATACCGCTCAGAAGGGAGACGCGTTCTGTCTCCTAGAGATGAACGTACTTTGGTGCGAAAAGTGCAAATCAATCCCAGAACAACAGCAAAGGACCTTGTGAAGATGCTGGAGGAAACAGGTACACAAGTATCTATATCCACAGTAAAACAAGTCCTATATCGACATAACCTGAAAGGCCGCTCAGCAAGGAAGAAGCCACTGCTCCAAAACCGCCATAAAAAGCCAGACTACGGTTTGCAACTTCACATGGGGACAAAGATTGTACTTTTTGGAGAAATGTCCTCTGGTCTGATGAAACAGAAATAGAACTGTTTGGCCATAATGACCATCGTTATGATTGGAGGAAAAAGGGGGTTGTTTGCAAGCCGAAGAACACCATCCCAACCGTGAAGCACGGGGGTGGCAGCATCATGCTGTGGGGGTGCTTTGCTGCAGGAGGGACTGGTGCACTTCACAAAATAGATGGCATCATGAGGAAGGAAAATTAGGTGGATATATTGAAGCAACATCTCAAGACATCAGTCAGGAAATTAAAGCTTGGTCGCAAATGGGTCTTCCAAATGGACAATGACCCAAAGCATACTTCCAAAGTTGTGGCAAAATGGCTTAAGGACAACAAATTCAAGGTATTGGAGTGGCCATCACAAAGCCCTGACCTCAATCCTATAGAAAATGTGTGGGCAGAACTGAAAAAGTGTGTGCGAGCAAGGAGGCCTACAAACCTGACTCAGTTACACCAGCTCTGTCAGGAATGGCCAAAATGCACCCAATTTATTGTGGAAGGCTACCCAAAACGTTTGACCCAAGTTAAACAATTTAAAGACAATGCTACCAAATACTAATTGAGTGTATGTAAACTTCTGACCCACTGGGAATGTGATGAAAGAAATAAAAGCTGAAATAAATCATTCTCTCTACTATTATTCTGACATTTCACATTCTTAAAAGAAAGTGGCGATCCTAACTGACCTAAGACAGGGAATTCTTACTAGGATTAAATGTCAGGAATTGTGAACTTCCGACTTCAACTTTACATGGGGTACCAGTACCGAGTCGATTTGCAGGGGTACGAGGTAATTGAGGTAGATATGTACATATAGGTAGGGGTAAAGTGATTAGGCAACAGGATAGGTAATAAACAGTAGCAGCAGCATACAGTGGGGGAAAAAAGTATTTAGTCAGCCACCAATTGTGCAAGTTCTCCCACTTAAAAAGATGAGAGAGGCCTGTAATTTTAATCATAGGTACACGTCAACTATGACAGACAAATTGAGATTTCTTTTCTCCAGAAAATCACATTGTAGGACTTTTAATGAATTTATTTGCAAATTATGGTGGAAAATAAGTATTTGGTCAATAACAAAAGTTTCTCAATACTTTGTTATATAGCCTTTGTTGGCAATGACACAGGTCAAACGTTTTCTGTAAGTCTTCACAAGGTTTTCACACACTGTTGCTGGTATTTTGGCCCATTCCTCCATGCAGATCTCCTCTAGAGCAGTGATGTTTTGGGGCTGTCGCTGGGCAACACGGACTTTCAACTCCCTCCAAAGATTGTCTATGGGGGTTGAGATCTGGAGACTGGCTAGGCCACTCCAGGACCTTGAAATGCTTCTTACGAAGCCACTCCTTCGTTGCCCGGGCGGTGTGTTTGGGATCATTGTCATGCTGAAAGGCCCAGCCACGTTTCATCTTCAATGCCCTTGCTGATGGAAGGAGGTTTTCACTCAAAATCTCCGATACATGGCCCCATTCATTCTTTCCTTTACACGGATCAGTCGTCCTGGTCCCTTTGCAGAAAAACAGCCCCAAAGCATGATGTTTCCACCCCCATGCTTCACAGTAGGTATGGTGTTCTTTGGATGCAACTCAGCATTCTTTGTCCTCCAAACACGACGAGTTGAGTTTTTACCAAAAAGTTATATTTTGGTTTCATCTGACCACATGACATTCTCCCAATCCTCTTCTGGATCATCCAAATGCACTCTAGCAAACTTCAGATGGGCCTGGACATGTACTGGCTTAAGCAGGGGGACACGTCTGGCACTGCAGGATTTGAGTCCCTGGCGGCGTAGTGTGTTACTGATGGTAGGCTTTGTTACTTTGGTCCCAGCTCTCTGCAGGTCATTCACTAGGTCCCCCCGTGTGGTTCTGGGATTTTTGCTCACTGTTCTTGTGATCATTTTGACCCCACAGGGTGAGATCTTGCGTGGAGCCCCAGATCGAGGGGAGATTATCAGTGGTTTTGTATGTCTTCCATTTCCTAATAATTGCTCCCCAGTTGATTTCTTCAAACCAAGCTGCTTACCTATTGCAGATTCAGTCTTCCCAGCCTGGTGCAGGTCTACAATTTTGTTTCTGGTGTCCTTTGACAGCTCTTTGGTCTTGGCCATAGTGGAGTTTGGAGTGTGACTGTTTGAGGTTGTGGACAGGTGTCTTTTATACTGATAACAAGTTCAAACAGGTGCCATTAATACAGGTAATGAGTGGAGGACAGAGGAGCTTCTTAAAGAAGAAGTTACAGGTCTGTGAGAGCCAGAAATCTTGCTTGTTTGTAGGTGACCAAATACTTATTTTCCACCATAATTTGCAAATAAATTCATAAAAAATCCTACAATGTGATTTTCTGGATTTTCTTTCCACAATTTGTCTGTCATAGTTGACGTGTACCTATGATGAAAATTACAGGCCTCTCTCATCTTTTTAAGTGGGAGAACTTGCACAATTGGTGGCTGACTAAATACTTTTTTCCCCCACTGTATGTGATGAGTCAAAAGAGTTAGTGCAAAAAGGGTCAATGCAGATAGTCCGGGTAGCTATTTGGTTAACTATTTAGCAGTCTTATGGCTTGGGAGTAGAAGCTGTTCAGGGTCCCGTTGGTTCCAGACTTGGTCCATCGGTACCGCTTGCCGTGCGGTAGCAGAGAGAACAGTCTATGACTTGGGTGGCTGGAGTCTTTAACCATTTTTATGGCCTTCCTTTGACATCGCCTGGTATGGAGGCCCTGGAGGCCCAAGTGATGTACTGGGCTGTACACTACCCTCTGCAGCGCCTTGCGGTTGGATGCCAAGCAGATGCGATACCAAGCGGTGATGCAGCCAGTCAAGATGCTCTCAATGATTATTAATATTAAAGAACACAGTTAATGTCTCCCCATCTCAATCACTATGATAGCCCACACAGGGGCATCATGAAAATTAAGTTGTCACAGTCTCACTCTGGATGGAGGACTATGAGGTGAAGGGGAGGCAAAGGATGAGCAGAGGAAGAGAAGGAGGGTAGATGAAGATGGATGTGGATCATGGCAGATGTCTATGGCTGATCAGTCTTCTGGGACTCTCTTGGCTGTTGATCTCCATGCCGCCATCTGTGAAACGCAAACATTTAAAATACTATATTTGGATCCAAAATTAAGCATTGACATGCAAAGGGTCACATATTGCAAAAGTCATGCATGTGCACAAGCACGCCTATCCCAAACCAACTCTCATCCCATGTTAAAACAATCTACAGTAACAGCAGGAGACCGAAGGCTCTTTGACATGAAGTTTGATTTTTGGAGGTAACATTTTATGATAAATGAAAAGTAAATAGTGTGTACTCTGTGTTCAAAGTCCATAATGCTTGAGTCCATATTGTGGATCGTGACCACAAATACTAGCAAATGCCCATCCTCCTATCCCAGTTGAAAGCACAGTTTGAACAGTAAACAGATTTCTCTGACTGGCATTTTTTCAAGCACCTATTTTCTTGCCAATTCCTTTGAAGACAGATGCCTCTTAATATCCAATTTGAGGGTTTCTCAAATATTTGAGTACATCACAAATAAACTAATCTCAGCCGCTCAAACAAACAGAAGCATTTGGTCTCTTTGTCTGTCCCATATGGGCAGTGAAGCTTCATGCTAAAGATCCCTGTTTGGTCCTAAACCATTTACTGTGGCACCTGGCCAGGGCTTCAGAGCAGAACAATTTTTTTACCGTACTGAGAGAACAGTGAGTTCTATAGTAGATCCATGCTCTTGTTTCATGGGGGGCTCTTCTGATTTTTTTTATTCTATATCTTTCCTTTATCTGTTTCCTTGTGACTTGTGCTAAGTGAACAGGAACCTCAATCAGCCGTGTGTGAAATTGGGGCCCAGATAAAGAAGAGCTTTTTGAACTGAGGAGAATTGATTTCATTGGACACTGGGGTGTGTGGGTAGATGCCTCATTTTAATGTGCCTTACAAAGCAACAGTGATGATGCTGAAAGACAGAGGCAGTGGCAGGGACAGGGTCTTTGGTGTACAGGATTTATGTGGTCCTTTGAGGTCAGAAGAGCAGCTAGGATATCAATGGATTCTGGAAAAGTCAGTTCAAAATGTCTGTTAAAGTCTCTGAAATGAAGTCTCGATTTTACTAAAATGTGGCTGTCTGATGTGAGAAGTGAAGCGGCATTTGGTTTTAGAGTCGTTCACAGGGTGATCTACCGACCTGAGGGTTAATTGCTGCACTCTGGGCCATTTGAAATGGAGACGTAACGATGAGTATTATTCAGACTTTATCCGCTCAATATTTCCCTGGGTCATTTGGGCCACTATGGTGCTGGTGTGATGAATGAATGTGGAGGTATAGCTGCAGCAACAGCCACTCCAACAGTCTCATCATCTGACATGTCGTTTGGTGGCCTTTCATATCTCACTTCCCCTCTCTAACTGAAGTGACTTCCTTTGATTGGATGTCTAGCTCTTCTTTTTGTTCTGTTTTGACTGAATGAAAGACATGGAAGACAGAGAGAATAAAAATGATATGTCATCAAAAGGATATGGTGGTCGATATGCTACTATGAAAAGAAACCAAATGTATTTTCACAGTCTTTTTAAAGTATCAAATATGTATGACAAAGATGAGAATCCGAATTGGGATTCGTCAGAAATAATTTCCAATAAGGGCTCTTTGAGATGGTTCTCCTCCGGAAGGTTTTGTGACCTTTTAACAGTTTTAGCTTCTTCTCCCCAAGTGTAAATCTCTAGCATTACTTCTGATCGTACAGGGGTTAACTAACCTTTGATGTTTCACCCTCCCCTTCACACACTGTCCTCCGTTGCCCTCAGCTGCGTGATGTTTGTGTGTTTGATGGAATGTTGTCTAGAGATCCAAAATCACTCGAGAGCCCATTCGACGGGGGCCATGCCCCCCTCTCTTTTTCTCTCACCCCTCACCCAAGCTGGCACCGTAAGTATCCAATCCCCCCAGTAAGCTGCCAGTGGATGTCACGCCCTGGCTTTGGGGACTCTTATATGTTGAGCCAGGGTGTGTAGGTTCTATGTTTTGTGTTCTATGTTCAGTTTCTAGTTCATGTGTTTTCTAGGTTGGCCGGGGTGGTTCTCAATCAGAGGCAACGAGAATCAGCTGTTGCTTGTTGTCTCTGATTGGGCACCATACTTAGGCAGCCTGTTGTGCACTTGTGTTTTGTGGGATCTTGTTCCGTGTAGGTTTGTGTTTGTTAACCGAGGACTTCACGTTTCGTTTTGTTGTTTTTGTATTTTGTATCGTGTTGCTAGTACACTATTAAAAAGAGATGTACGCATATCACGCTGCGCCTTGGTCCAACCATTATGACGATCGTGACAGTGGAGGAGGCCTGAAACCCTGAAACCCCAGCTTCAGTCTAATCCCACTAACCAGACTCAGGGTTATTTCTTCTTCCCGCCTTAATTAAAGGGGTAGTAATGAGAGAATAACAGGTAACACCACAGGGATTCCTCCTGGATGACCTGGCTGTGTTTGGCCAAGCAGCTGATCTGTTTGATTTGGCCAGCGGTGGACAATCTCTACACATCCACACCACTGCATTCTTATCTCCCTCCTTACTTCCTCTCTACTCCTCCCCAGGTGTTTTCCTTGTTACTGGTCCACTGAACAAACCAGCTCTGCACTTCCTTCAGGCAGTAAAGGATAGGGGGAAGGGGGGAGAGGAAAGAGGGGAGAGGATGGGGGTATTCAGTTTCACCCTGTCACTCCGCAACAGGAAGTGAGCTCAGCATCAGCTTTTCGATTGTGGTTAGTCACGTTACAGCACACATCGGCTAGTCGAGCGATATTAGCGCTAGTGACCAAAACAAAGGAAATTACCTCAGCAGTCAGCAATGTGGGCCAGATATATTCTTGAACTCAGCTACACTACAGACATACTGAAAGCGAATCATAATTGTGGGATAAATCCTTCACAAATACAATGAGCTGAGAAAAAACATAATAATAACACAGCCAGACCTTAGCTAACCATAACAGGAAGGAGGAAGTGATGTCGATGACCTTTGTTGTTCTTGACCCTGTGGTTGAGTTTCCGTGTGGCAAGCCAGGAGCCAGGGGACGATAAACAGTGAGGGAGGGAGCTGAGTGTTAGAGGGTAGAGAGGCCTGTGTCCCTACCTCTACCCAGGCCTGAAGAGAGAGTGCTATAACAGTTTTCCAGCGACAGGGTCATTCTGAAGGGCCCACTGCCCAGCTTGCCTAGTCCACAGAGTGGCAATTATAGTGCTCTCGTGCCCTGACACTGTCAGAGAGGACACTGCTCTAGTCAAGCTTAATAAACCTGTGTGTGTGTGTGTCTGTGTGTTACAGAATGTGTGTTTGTATAAGTGAGAGCTGAGAGCGAGACTTTTACATTACACAATATGTTTTGCACATAACACATTGCAGCGCAGACACTTTGGCCCTGGTTAAATACAGTGATTCTGCAAGTGTGTGTTTGTCGCTTGGAACAGAGCAAGAGAGTGGAGTGAACTGTCCTATTGATCAGGGACCCGTGGCTCTGCTGGTGCTGTGCTGCTGCTCTGTCTCTCTGTGCCTTCACTGCTGCTGTCTCTCTGTGCCTTCTCTGCTCTGTCTCTCTGTGCCTTCTCTGCTGCTGTCTCTCTGTGCCTTCTCTGCTGCTGTCTCTCTGTGCCTTCTCTGCTGCTGTCTCTCTGTGCCTTCTCTGCTGCTGTCTCTCCGTGCCTTCTCTGCTGCTGTCTCTCCGTGCCTTCTCTGCTGCTGTCTCTCTGTGCCTTCTCTGCTCTGTCTCTCTGTGCCTTCTCTGCTGCTGTCTCTCCGTGCCTTCTCTGCTGCTGTCTCTCTGTGCCTTCTCTGCTCTGTCTCTCTGTGCCTTCTCTGCTGCTGTCTCTCTGTGCCTTCTCTGCTGCTGTCTCTCCGTGCCTTCTCTGCTGCTGTCTCTCCGTGCCTTCTCTGCTGCTGTCTCTCCGTGCCTTCTCTGCTGCTGTCTCTCCGTGCCTTCTCTGCTGCTGTCTCTCCGTGCCTTCTCTGCTGCTGTGTTTTGAGAGCTGTTTCTGTTTTGCCTCTTCCGCCACGTGGCCTCGTTCTGTTCAGTTCCTCTAACCACACACAGTTCCAAACCCCAGTCCACAGACCTACACCATTTAGCAGCCTATTTATAAGCTGTGGTGGGGTTGCCTGCATTACAAAAATGCGCACAAAACTTTAATTTGTTCTTAAGCAAACAACCAGCATTCTCAACCAGCCCAATGTTTTGAATCAAGCCAAATGTTCTCAACCAAGGACAATGTTGTCAACCAAGTCCCTGTGTATCTTTGTGGCTGTGAAGTGAAATGTGATGGGGTTAGTGTACCATCCTGCTGTAGTCTATAGATCACAGGGGCCCTCATAGGGTGGGGCCCATCATGCAGAGGGCTCACACAGTCAGTCAGTCTATTCCAGTACTTGTGTATTTACCAGTGTGGTTGATGATTGGCAGACCAGATCGTGCCAGCCACTCACAGATGGTGCCACGGCTTGCCTTGGCACAGATGGTAAAGGATGAGGAGGAAGAACTGGGACTTTGGAGGTGTGTGTATGTGTGTGTGTGTGCTCAGTCACATGTTTATTTATGCGTGCATTTCAGGACATTCGTTATCTTTCGTTAAGTGTGTGTGTGTTTGTTTTGAGTGTCTGTCTTCTTGACTTTGTGTGTATGACTCATGGTGTAATTGTAGTAACATACAGGAACTCAAGTCCTTTTGTTCACCCGACCTAGAATACCTCACAATCAAATGCCGACCGTATTATCTCCCAAGAGTATTTTCTTTGGTTATCATCACGGCCATGTATATCCCCCCTCAAGCCGATACCACGACGGCCCTCAAAGAACTTCACTGGACTTTATGCAAACTGGAAACCACATATCCTGAGGCAGCATTTATTGTAGCTGGGGATTTTAACAAAGCAAATTTGAGGACTAGGCTGCCGAAGTTCTATCAACATATCGACTGTTGTACTCAGGCTGCTAAAATACTCGACCATTGCTATTCGAACTTCCGGGATGCTTACAAGGCCCTCCCTTGTCCTCCTTTCGGCAAATCTGACCACGACTCCATTTTGCTCCTCCCTTCCTATAGCAGAAACTCAAACAGGAAGTACCCGTGCTAAGGACTATTCAACGCTGGTCTGACCAATCGGAATCCACACTTCAAGATTGTTTTCATCACACGGACTGGGATATGTTCCGGTTAGCTTGCGGAAATAATTTAGACGAATACACTGAAATGGTGACTGAGTTTATCAGGAAGTGTATAGGAGATGTTGTGCCCACTGTGACTATTAAAACCTACCCTAACTAGAAACCGTGGATAAATGGCAGCATTCGCGCAATACTGAAAGCGCGAACCACCGGATTTAACAATGGCAAGGTAACTGGGAATATGGCAGAATACAAACAGTGTAGCTATTCACTCCGCAAGGCAATTAAACAGGCAAAACGTCTGTATAGAGACAAAGTGGAGTCGTAATTCAACGGCTCAGACACTAGACGTATGTGACAGGGTCTACAGACAATCACGGACTACAAAAGGAAAACCAGCCACGTCGCCGACACTGACGTCTTGCTTCCGGACAAGCTAAACACCTTCTTCGCCCACTTTGAGGATAACACAGTGCCATCGACGTGGCCCACTACCAAGGACTGTGGGCTCTTCTTCTCCGTGGCCGACATGAGTAAGACATTTAAGCATGTTAACCCTCGCAAGGCTGCCGGCCTAGCCGCGTTCTCAGAGCATGCACATACCAGTTGGCTGGTGTGTTTACGGACATATTCAATCTCTCCCTATCCCAGTCTGCTGTCCCCACATGCTTCAAGATGGCCACCATTGTTCCTGTACCCAAGAAAGCAAAGGTAACTGAACTAAATTACTATCGCCCCGTAGCACTCACCTCTGTCATCATGAAGTGCTTTGAGAGACTAGTCAAAGATCATATCACCTCTACCTTACCTGTCACCCTAGACCCACTTCAATTTGCTTACCGCCCCAATAAATCCACAGACGATGCAATCACCATCACACTGCACACTGCCCTATCCCATCTGGACAAGAGAAATACCTATGAAAGAATGCTGTTCATTGGGTGACAGGTAAGGGTGCGTGCTCAGCCCACTCCTGTACTCCCTGTTCACCCATGACTGCGTGGCCAAGCACGCCTCCAACTCAATCATCAAGTTTACAGACGACACAACAGTAGTAGTATGCTTGATTACCAACAATGACGAGACAGCCTACAGGGAGGACTCTGGGAGTGTAATTGAGGGCTCTGCGACTGTGGTGTCAGGAAAATATTCTCTCACTCAACGTCAACAAAACAAAGGAGATGATCGTGGACCTCAGGGAACAGCAGAGGGTGCACCCCCCTATCCACATCGATGGGACCGCAGTGGAGAAAGTGGAAAGCTTCAACTTCCTTGGCGTACACATCACTGACAAACTGAAATGGTCCACCCACACAGACAATGTGGTGAAGAAGGCACAACAGAGCCTCTTCAACCTCAGGAGGCTGAACATTTTTAGCTTGGCACCTAAAACCCTCACAAACTTTTACAGATGCACAATTGAGAGCATCCTGTCGGGCTGTATCACCGCCTAGTACGGCAACTGCACCGCCCGCAACCGCAGGGCTCTCCAGAGGGTGGTGCGGTCTGCCCAACACATTACCGGGGGCAAACTACCGCCCTCCAGGACACCTACAGCACCTGATGTCACAGGAAGGCCAAAAATATCATCAAGGTCATCAACCACCCGAGCCACTGCCTGTTCACCCCGCTATCATCCAGAAGGCGAGGTCAGTACAGGTGCATCAAAGCTGGGACCTTGAGACTGAAAAACAGCTTCTATCTCAAGGCCATCAGACTGTTAAATAGCCATCACTAGCACATTAGAGGCTGCTGCTGCCTATTGAAATCACTAGCCACTTTAAGAAATGGAACACTAGTCACTTTAATAATGTGTACATATCTTGCATTACTCATCTGATATGTATATACTGTATTCTATAATATTCTACTGTATCTTAGTCCATGCCGTTCTGTCATTGCTCGTCCATATATGTATATATTCTCAATTCCATTCCTTACTTAGATTTGTGTGTATTGGGTATATGTTGTGAAATTGTTAGATATTACTTGTTAGATATTACTGCACTGTCGGAGCTAGAAGCACAAGCATTTCGCTACACCCGCATTAACATCTGCTAAACACGTGTATGTGACAAATAACATTTGATTTTATTTTATTTGTGTGTGTAGAGTGTCATCCGAAATGTAATTTGCCAAGCGAGCAGACAGCAATTTTTGTCAACAAGAGACAAATTGTCCGTCCTCTGTGACAGTAGATTTAGAAACAGAAAATGAACAGTTTGTTGCTTTGTGATGGATTAATTACAGGTTTCATTCCAATTTAGCATTTCCCTTTGGACTTGGAATTTGCATGTATGTGCGTTTGCTTGTGACGTGCATGTTTTTGTCTGTGCGCATGTGTGAGAGAGAATGAGCAACATAGTAAAGGAAACCTAGTCAGTTGCGCAACTGAATGCATTCAACTGAAATGTGTCTTCCTCATTTAACCCAACCCCTCTGAATCAGACAGGTGCGGGGAGCTGCCTTAATCAACATCATCAGCACCCGGGAGCAGTTGTTGTTGGGTGTTAAGTGCCTTGCTCAGGGGCAGAACGGCAGATTTTTACATTGTCGGGTCAGGGATTCTATCCAGCAACCTTTTGGTTGTGGCACAACGCTCCTACCCGCCAGGCTACCTAATATTTGGTCATAGCACTGATTCAGATGTACAGCCCAAAAATTACAAAACATTTATTTAACCAGGTAAGTTGACTGAGAACACATTCTCAGCAATGACCTGGGGAATAGTTACAGGGGAGAGGAGGGGGATGAATGAGCCAATTGGAAGCTGGGGATGATTTGGTGGCCATGACGGCCAGATTGGGAATTTAGCCAGGACACTGGGGTTAATACCCCTACGATAAGTGCCATGGGATCTTTAGTGACCACAGAGAGTGAGGACACACGTTTAACATCCCATCCAAAAGACAGCACCAGTCTCCAGTGGGATATTTTTTAGACCGGAGGAAAGAGTGCTTCCTACTGGCCCTCCAACACCACTTCAAGCAGCATCTGGTCTCCCATCCAGGGACTAACCAGGACCAACCCTGCTTAGCTTCAGAGGGATGCAGGGTGGTATGCTACTGGCTAACATAGGTATAGCACTGGTGGCTTGCGTTCTGACATGTTGGAACTAATGTATTAGATGTGGTTGTGTATTGAGTAGTCATTGCTTTATTAATACTCTTATCCCTGCGTGTATCACCCACAGTGGGTTATAAATGCCATTTAGCAGACGCTTTTATCCAAAGCGACTTACAGTCATGCATGCATACATTTTTGTGTATGGGTGGTCCCGGGGATTGAACCCACTACCTTGGCGTTACAAGCGCCGTGCTCTACCAGCTGAGCTACAGAGGACCACATAGTCTTATAGTTAGGTCATACAGTACAGAGGCACAGACATACACTGCTACTCTGGCATTCCACGGATGCTGTAACCACACAGAGCGGCACGTCTTGCTCTTCATTGTAATCAGAGGGCTGATATAAATACTATGCATGCCAGTCTCTCTTGGCTAAGAGTTGAGGAGAGACTGACTGCATCACTTCTTCTTTTTATACGAAACATTAATGTGTTGAAAATCCCAAATTGTTTGCATAATCAATTTACATACAGCTCTGACACACACACTTACCCCACCAGACATGCCACCAGGGGTCTTTTCACAGTCCCCAAATCCAGAACAAATTCAAGAAAGCGTACAGTATTATATAGAGCCATTATTGCATAGAACTCCGTTCCATCTCATATTGCTCAAATGAACAGCAAACCTGGTTTCAAAAAACAGATAAAGCAACACCTCACGGCACAACGCCTCTCCCCTATTTGACCTAGATAGTTTGTGTGTATTTATTGGTATTGATATGTAGGCTACGTGTGCCTTTTTTTATTTTATTTTTTATTGATGTAGTTCTATGCTTGAGCTGTTCTTGTCAATTAATGTTCTCTATTATGTCATGTTTCATGTTTTTTGTGGACCCCAGGAAGAGTAGCTGCTGCTAATGCAACAGCTAATGGGGATCCTAATAAAATACCAAATACCACACAAATACATACACACTCGTACGAACACACATGTACACACACACTCTAATCATAAATCATTTGTATGCATTCTAGGAGTGTGTTTGCATATGTGTGCAAGGGGCTGGTCGAGTATATCCCTCATGTCTCTATCTATTTATGTGTGTGTGTGTGTATATTACTTTAGAACAAAGTATGAATCAACCAGAAGTATATCAAATATAATATGTTAGGAATCAACTTTGTGTCCAGGGGTCTTATGTTATCCTCTGCTAACAAGACGATCTCTGTGCAGTGGTGGAAAAAGTACCCAATTGTCATATTTGAGTAAAAGTAAAGATACTTTAATAGAAAATGACTCAAGTAAAAGTGAAAGTCACCCAGTAAAATAATATTTGAGTAAAAGTCTAAAAGTATTTGGTTTTAAATATACTTAAGTATCAAAAGTAAATGTAATTGCTAAAATATACTTAAGTATCAAAAGTAAAAGTATAAATAATTTCACATTCCTAACATTAAGCAAACCAGACAGCTTTAAGATGGCCAAGGGCACACTCCAACACTCAGACATCATTTACAAACAAAGCATTTGTGTGTATTGAGTCAGTCAGATCAGAGGCAGTAGGGATGACCAGGGATGTTCTCTTGAGAAGTGCGTGAATTGGACCCTTTTCCTGTCCTGCTAAGCATTCAAAATGTAAGGAGTACTTTTGGGTGTCAGGGAAAATGTATGGAGTAAAAAGTACATTATTTTCTTTAATAAAGTAAAGTACAGATACCCAAAAAAAACTACTTAAGTAGTACTTTAAAGAATTTTTACTTAAGTACTTTACACTGCTGTCTGTGTGTCTGTTTGTGTTTGAGCATTAAAGTCTGTCACTGTGAGTGTGTGTATTTGTGTTTGTGTCAGTGTCTCAAGGAGAGAGGGAGAGAGGGAGAGAGAGGGAAAGAGAGAGAGAGGGAGGAAGAGAGCGAGGACTCTGTGTTACACCGTGTGTGTGAGAGGTTTGTGTGTGTGTTTGCGATGGTCAGTGCAAGTGTCAGTCAGTGTCTCAGAGTGGGACATGGAGAGAGAGAAAGAGAGGTGGAGAGAGAGGGAGAGCGAGAGAGTGAAAGCAGTGTTTGCTGAGTATGTAATTTGATACTGAGACTGAGCAGTAACTAGAGACCCAGCTCTGAGAGGAGAGCAGCAGAGTAGAAAGAGAGAGCTGTACTGCAGTACTCACACACACACTTCTCTCTGTACCACCAGAAACCGCTCGGGGGACATGCAGAGGACAAGCTGATTTTGTCTTAGTTTGATCCATGAACTAATGTCTGTTAATTAATGTCTTTTTTTTGTGCGTTGATAAAAAACAGACTGGCAGGTGAATGATTAAATGGATGCCACTAAGTTGATCATCATTGCTTTACCTGTTTGGATCAAATTTGCAGAAAGGAACATGCAGTACAGCCTGTCAGAATCCTATCAGACACACATCAGGCCAAACCTTAATACGGTGACCCAGTTATAACGGCGGAGTGTTAGAGAGGGACATGGATGAACCCTTTTAGATGGAATCAACAGGGCTGTGTAGGACATGGAGAGAGAGAGAGGGAGGGAGGGAGGGTGTGCAGTTGACTGTATCAGAAGCCAAGGACAGAAGGAATCCAATTGTGTGTGTGTATGTGTGTGTGTGTGTTAGATGTTGCTGCGTTGATGGAATTGGGCCTGGGGTTGGGGTTGGGGTTGGTCTAATGGGTCAGGATGAGGGAGGATTTTGTGTGTGTGTGTCCGTATGTGTGTGTCTGTGTGTCCATGCCGCGTGTGTGTGTTTGCGAGCATGTCCATGTGTTTACATGTGTTGGGTGTTAGACATGGTTATCTCAAAGGGTTCAGACACACCAATAGAGTTTGCTGGCCGAGAGCACTTAGCACCTCTGAACAGAGTGCCAGCCGTAATTTACAAACCGGTGCGCACCGATTCTACATCTCGTGAAAATGTTGGCAGTCAGACATCTACAGTGGGTGGTCCCTAAAACACATGGTCTTAGTACAAGGTGTGTGTGTGAGGGTGATTATGCAAGGGATTGGCCTGAGATGACTGAGGAAGGAACCCATGCTGTGCCAGTGGTAAGGGGACAACATATGGATCAATGCCTGCTATGAGACTGCTCTGTGGAGTGTTAAACATGGATGGCGGTAGAGAGAGATAAAGGAAGAGCGAAATAGGGAAGGAGGTGGAAAGAGCTTGGCCGAGGGAGAGGAACACAAATTGAAAAAGGGATAGAGAGAAAGTGCTTCAAGTGCTAGTCCATTATCACTTCTCATCACCCAAAGCGGGAGGTTAATGATAACCCTGTCTCTAATGGTTGTTTAGGTTTCTGCCCCAATTGGGTCTTTCTATAAATAATGGGGCCAATGTGTGACATTGAGATAAAAATGTCTAAATGGTTTGAAACTAAAATGAAAAGGATTTTCATGCAGTTCCACATATGCAAATGGTCCCATAACTCCACCTATACAACAACATAGGCCTAGGACTATACATCCTTTATAATAAATAAATAAATATGCCATTTAGCAGACGCTTTTATCCAAAGCGACTTACAGTCATGCGTGCATACATTTTTTTTTGTGTATGGGTGGTCCCGGGGATCGAACCCACTACCTTGGCGTTACAAGCGCCGTGCTCTACCAGCTGAGCTACAGAGGACCACTTTAAGTAGGGTTCATACAGACATTGGCAAGTCAAATTCAAGGACTTTCAGGGACTTTTTCAAGCAAATCATTGTAATTTTTTTAAGGACCTCCATGTTATACAATTGTGTAAAGTATATAATTGTACATACAGGGCCTAATATAGAACCCCCCTCCCCCCAAAAAGCATGCAAAAAGTGTCAAAAAGTAGGACATTTCCACTTACAGAAATAGTGGGGGGGTTTGGGCCTTGCCAATGCATTGATATTCAAATTAATATTACTTTCTAAAATATGTGAAAATAATGTTTTAAATCAACTCGTGAATTTTAGGGAATATAGCTGTGATCCCCCTCTTAATGTAATGACATGAAAAGAAAATTCAGATTATTATTAATGATTTATCAACAGCTGTAACAAGTTGTCCAGCGTAGGAAATCCTCACTGGTACCCTAGTTTATAGAAAGACCCAACTTCACCAGTTCTTGGTACTCTATTGGGAAAGTGGACTCCTTTTGATGTTTCCAGAAAGCCTTTTTCACAGCCTTTTTCCAGGAAAACAGGGGGACCAGGTTTGTGGTCATTTCCATTTCAGTTCAGGGCAATTCCAGAGTACTGGAATTACGCTGAGACTCCGACTTTTTCACGTTAAAATGTATGCCAAACAAAACCAATTGATTTCAAAGTTTAACGAACCATAGAACTCTATACACAATGATTACTTTCAAACATGTACACAGTAAATAATAATAAAACACATTTACTGGAAAAACTGTGCATATGCAAAGTTTGGTAACATAATTACAGTAATCTCCCTCCGTTTTATTATTTTAACAAAGTTTGTATCAGCACAGTTGTTCATGTAAATGTGTTTTAGAAAATGTTTCTGTGGGAATTGTTAAAAGTAGTCATTGTGCATCGTTTTCTATGGTTTGTTAAACTTTAAAATCAATGGTTTTCTTTGGTTTACATTTTAGCATGGAATTGTCCTCAGTCAATTCATGAAGTAAACTGAAATTAAAATTACAATTACAAATGTGTCTCATAGAAAAGTATGGAGGAGAATTGGAATGGGAATGTCAGCTTAGTTCCGGAATTTACTCACATGAAATGGAATTGACCTCAACCCTGCCAAGAACATTTGGAAAGTCCCAGTAATCTGTGTATTGCCTGTAGAAGTCCTTGTCAACATGCCTGATGACTAAATTCTTCCACTGCTCCATGTTTACTACATACTTCAGTCTGAGATTTTCGTTGTTGAAGTCGTTTGTGGAGACGTCAAAATGAGGGGTGATGTACAAAACAAAGTCATCAGCAATTCGATCATCTCTAACCAATTAGAGTATCAAAGCCAATGACACATTTTCTAAACACCGCTTCATCCACGTGTGTTCTGCCTCTGGCCCAACCCATCAGTTTCTGGTACCAATCAGAACGGCTAGAATGTATTTGCGTTCTAGAAATTGTCAGGGAGGTACTTAGATCAGGACTAATTGCGGAGAACAAACGAACGTTTGTGGGCGTAGCGTTTGGCCAGAGCAAGGAGTTTGGGTAGCCAGGCAACTTGTCAACAGCCCTGCTACTAGTGCTGTGATGATGCAATATTTATTTTCCATGGCAAAAATGAAAACACGAAGCAGGCCAAACTCTTGGGTACTTTAAAAACCTGCTGTATGTAAAATATTGTGTGCTATAGCTTGGAAAATAAATAAATGTGACTCTGGATCACAACATAATGATGTTTGTTTCCAACATTAGGACTGTTTTCCTGAATAATTTATATCCACTTCGTGTTTTGTTTCCTTGCCACGATACTAACGAGTATCCCGCTACTGGTATTATCCCGGCCCTACCTACTACCTACAGTTGAAGTCGGAAGTTTACATACACCTTAGCAAAATACATTTAAACTCAGTTTTTCACAATTCCTGACATTTCATCCTAGTAAAAATTCCCTGTCTTAGGTCAGTTAGGATCACCACTTTATTTTAAGAATGTGAAATGTCAGAATAATAGTAGAGAGAATGATTTATTACAGCTTTTATTTATTTTATCACATTCCCAGTGGATCAGAAATTTACATACACTCAATTAGTATTTGGTACCATTGCCTTTAAATTGTTTAACTTGGGTCAAACGTTTTGGGTAGCCTTCCACAAGCTTCCCACAATAAGTTGGGTGAATGTTGGCCCATTCCTCCTGACAGAGCTGGTGTAACCGAGTCAGGTTTGTAGGCCTCCTTGCTCACACACGCTTTTTCAGTTCTGCCCACACATTTTCTATAGGATTAAGGTCAGGGCTTTGTGATGGCCACTCCAATACCTTGACTTTGTTGTCCTTAAGCCATTTTGCCACAACTCTGGAAGTATGCTTGGGGTCATTGTCCATTTGGAAGACCCATTTGCGACCAAGCTTTAATTTCCTGACTGATGTCTTGAGATGTTGCTTCAATATATCCACCTAATTTTCCTTCCTCATGATGCCATCTATTTTGTGAAGTGCACCTGTCCCTCCTGCAGCAAAGCACCCCCACAGCATGATGCTGCCACCCCCGTGCTTCACGATTGGGATGGTGTTCTTCGGCTTGCAAGCAGCCCCCTTTTTCCTCCAAACATAACGATGGTCATTATGGCCAAACAGTTCTATTTTTGTTTCATCAGACCAGAGGACATTTCTCCAAAAAGTACGATCTTTGTCCCCATGTGCAGTTGCAAACCGTAGTCTGGATTTTTATGGCGGTTTTGGAGCAGTGGCTTCTTCCTTGCTGAGCGGCCTTTCAGGTTATGTCGATATAGGACTCGTTTTACTGTGGATATAGATACTTTTGTACATGTTTCCTCCAGCATCTTCACAAGGTCCTTTGCTGTTGTTCTGGGATTGATTTGCACTTTTCGCACCAAAGTACGTTCATCTCTAGGAGACAGAACGCGTCTCCTTCCTGAGCCGTATGACAGCTGCGTGGTCCCATGGTGTTTATACACTGCTCAAAAAAATAAAGGGAACACTTAAACAACACAATGTAACTCCAAGTCAATCACACTTCTGTGAAATCAAACTATCCACTTAGGAAGCAACACTGATTGACAATACATTTCACATGCTGTTGTGCAAATGGAATAGACAACAGGTGGAAATTATAGGCAATTAGCAAGACACCCCCAATAAAGGACTGGTTTTGCAGGTGGTGACCACAGACCACTTCTCAGTTCCTATGCTTCCTGGCTGATGTTTTGGTCACTTTTGAATGCTGGCGGTGCTTTCACTCTAGTGGTAGCATGAGACGGAGTCTACAACCCACACAAGTGGCTCAGGTAGTGCAGCTCATCCAGGATGGCACATCAATGCGAGCTGTGGCAAGAAGGTTTGCTGTGTCTGTCAGCGTAGTGTCCAGAGCATGGAGGCGCTACCAGGAGACAGACCAGTATATCAGGAGACGTGGAGGAGGGCAAGAACCCAGCAGCAGGACTGCTACCTCTGCCTTTGTGCAAGGAAGAGCAGGAGGAGCACTGCAAGAGCCCTGCAAAATGACCTCCAGCAGGCCACAAATGTGCATGTGTCTGCTCAAACGGTCAGAAACAGACTCCATGAGGGTGGTATGAGGGCCCGACGTCCACAGGTGGGGGTTGTGCTTACAGCCCAACACCGTGCAGGACGTTTGGCATTTGCCAGAGAACACCAAGATTGGCAAATTCGCCACTGGCGCCCTGTGCTCTTCACAGATGAAAGCAGGTTCACACTGAGCACATGTGACAGAGTCTGGAGACGCCGTGGAGAACGTTCTGCTGCCTGCAACATTCTCCAGCATGACCGGTTTGGCGGTGGGTCAGTCATGGTGTGGGGTGGTATTTCTTTGGGGGGCCGCACAGCCCTCCATGTGCTCGCCAGAGGTAGCCTGACTGCCATTAGGTACCGAGATGAGATCCTCAGACCCCTTGTGAGACCATATGCTGGTGCGGTTGGCCCTGGGTTCCTCCTAATGCAAGACAATGCTAGACCTCATGTGGCTGGAGTGTGTCAGCAGTTCCTGCAAGAGGAAGGCATTGATGCTATGGACTGGCCCGCCCGTTTCCCAGACCTGCATCCAATTGAGCACATCTGGGACATCATGTCTCGCTCCATCCACCAACGCCACGTTGCACCACAGACTGTCCAGGAGTTGGCGGATGCTTTGGTCCAGGTCTGGGAGGAGATCCCTCAGGAGACCATCCACCACCTCATCAGGAGCATGCCCAGGCGTTGTAGGGAGGTCATACAGGCACGTGGAGGCCACACACACTACTGAGCCTCATTTTGACTTGTTTTAAGGACATTACATCAAAGTTGGATCAGCCTGTAGTGTGGCTTTCCACTTTAATTTTGAGGGTGACTCCAAATCCAGACCTCCATGGGTTGATAAATTTGATTTCCATTGATAATATTTGTGTGATTTTGTTGTCAGCACATTCAACTATGTAAAGAAAAAAGTATTTAATAAGATTATTTCATTCATTCAGATCTAGGATGTGTTATTTTAGTGTTCCCTTTATTTATTTGAGCAGTGTACTTGCGTACTATTGTTTGTACAGATGAACGTGGTACCTTCAGGCATTTGGAAATTGCTCCCAAGGATGAACAAGACTTGTGGAGGTCTACTATTTTTTTTCTGAGGTCTTGGCTGATTTATTTTGATTTTCCCATTATGTCAAGCAAAGAGGCACTGAGTGTGAAGGAAGACCTTGAAATACATCCACAGGTACACCTCCAATTGACTCAAATCATGTCAATTAGCCTATCAGAAGCTTCTAAAGCCATGACATCATTTTCTGGAATTTTTCAAGCTGTTTAAAAGCACAGTCAACTTAGTGTATGTAAACTTCTGACCCACTGGAATTATGATACAGTGAATTATAAGTGAAATAATCTGTCTGTAAACAATTGTTGGAAAAATTACTTGTGTCATGCACAAAGTATATGTCCTAACCGACTTGCCAAAACTATAGTTTGTTAACAAGAAATTTGTGGAGTGGTTGAAAAACAAGTTTTAATGACTCCAACCTAAGTGTATGTAAACTTCCGACTTCAACTGTATGTAAAGTATGCTGCGTTGTCAAGACAAGTTGAGCCAGTTCCAATTTAAGCACCAGGTCATGGACTGAAAGTGCTATAAAGCATTTGTCATGGAATCGGGCAGATGTGTGTGGGGCTGACAGCATTAGGTCATCAGTCACAGGGATCAAGAGGGTGCGTGTGTGTATGTGTGTTCTGGTAGAGACGCAGAGATGTCAACCATAACAGCACTGTGATCATCTTAAAGAGTAACTTTCATGAAAACACTTTTTTAAAATAAAAAAGCAGATGTTTTAGGCTTAGTTATAGTGAAACATGTCAATTCTGGGCTTCATTTTGATATATTTTAGTCTTTTAGTAGTAAATCTAGCTATTTTTGCCCCTAGTCGTTCAACTCTATCATTTAAATCATGATGTAGAGAAACCTTGAGAAGTAGCCTCTACATCAGAGTTCTCCATCTGGCGGTGGTTTTATTTGGACCCCCAAGTTTTCTGAGCAAAAACAAAAATACTTTTTCCACATTGTGTTACGTTACAACCTTATACTAAAATGGATTAAATTATTACTTTTTTCTTATCTATCGGCACACAACATCCCATAATGACAAGGCAAAAACAGGTTTTTAGAAATGTTTGCAAACCTATTTTTTCTTTGTCATTATGGGGTATTGTGTGTAGATTGATGAGGGGAAAAAACTATTTAATCAATTTTAGAATAAGGCTGTAACATAACAAATGTGGAAAAAGTCAAGGGGTCTGAATACTTTCCTAATGCACTGTATAAATATTTGTTTTAAGAGGAGGAAAAGGTTAGGCGGAGGTGACTGAGAGTAACAGAGAGAGAGAAAGGAAGAGAGGGATTCTGTTTGTGTGTGTTTTGTTTCGTGTGTTGATGTTTGCGTTTGGAATTCCGTTTCCCTGCCAGTATCCACTTCCTCCTGTGTTGTGTTTTACAGCGTTTATTAAAGTCACACGCTTTCCTCCTCCTTCACCCTTCAATCCTGTACCAGATTTCTCCTAGTGTTTTTTCATCCCAATTAATGGCCTACTCCTCTCTCTCTCTGCCTCCAAATGACTCACAATCAGGGCCTTGAATCAAATTATTTGAGTGAGAATGAGTGAGTGAGTGAGTGAGTGAGTGAGTGAGTGAGTGCGTGCGTGCGTGCGTGCGTGCATGCATGCTGTGGACCAACAGGGCAAGGTCGAGGTTGAAGTGACCTGTTAGTTTATGTAACGGCTGTTGTGGGTGTTGATTGTGTGATTGTGATTGGCCCAGTTAGCGGCACTCGAGTGGCCCATTCAACGTCGGCCTCGCCGCCTTCTCCCTCTGTCTCTTTCTTTCTCTCCATCTGTCCCCCAAACCCAGAGTTCAACAGGGGGTGACAAAATTACCGTAATTATCCCAAAGCCAGCGACTAATCTCTGCAGCCTCGGAGAGGAGAAGAGAGTAGGGGAGAAGAAAGGAGGGGAGAGGAGTGGAGAGTAGGGGAGAAGAAAATAGGGGAGAGGAGAGGTGAGTAGGGGAGAAGAAAGGAGGGGGTGGGAGAGGAGAGTAGGAGAGAAGAAAGGAGGGGAGAGGAGAGTAGGGGAGAAGAAAGGAGGGGAGAGGAGAGGAGAGGAGAGTAGGGGAGAAGAAAGGAGGGGAGAGGAGTGCAGAGTAGGGGAGAAGAAAGGAGGGGAGAGGAGACGAGAGTAGGGGAGAAGAAAGGAGGGGAGCGGAGAGTAGGGGAGAAGAAAGGAGGGGAGAGGGGAGTAGGGGAGAAGAAAGGAGGGGAGAGAAGTTTAGGGGAGAGTAGGGGAGAAGAAAGGAGGGGAGAGGAGAGGAGGGGAGAAGAAAAGAGGGGAGAGGATAGGAGAGTAGGGGAGAAGAAAGGAGGGGAGAGGAGAGGAGAGTAGGGGAGAAGAAAGGAGGGGAGAGGAGAGGAGAGTAGGGGAGAAAAAAGGAGGGGAGAGGAGTGGTGAGTAGGGGAGAAGAAAGGAGGGGAGAGGAGAGTAGGGGAGAAGAAAGGAGGGGAGAGGAGAGGGGAGTAGGGGAGAAGAAAGGAGGGGAGAGGAGAAGAGAGTAGGGGAGAAGAAAAGAGGGGAGAGGAGAGGAGAGTAGGGGAGAAGAAAAGAGGGGAGAGGA